>NC_041020.1:40013096-40316126 GCF_004193775.1 Glycine soja
CCATAGTGGGTCTTGGAGGCATGGGGAAGACTACACTTGCAAAGTTGGTGTTCAATGATAAGAGGATTGATGAACTTTTCCAATTAAAGATGTGGGTGTGTGTCTCTGATGACTTTGACATTAGGCAGATAATTATTAAAATCATCAACTGTGCTTCAGCTTCTACCTCAGCTCCATCAATTGCTCTTGCTCACCATGAAAGCATTAACAACTTAGATATTGAGCAGCTACAAAGTCAACTTAGACACAAGCTTTCTGGTCAGACGTATTTACTAGTCTTGGATGACATATGGAATGATAATCGTGCAAAATGGATAGAATTAAATGATTTAATAAAAGTTGGTGCAGTGGGAAGCAAAATTTTAGTGACAACACGGAGTAACTCAATTGCTTCAATGGTGGGCACTGTACCCTCTTATGTTTTAGAAGGTCTGTCTGTGGAGAATTGTTTGTCTCTGTTTGTTAAATGGGCATTCAAGGAAGGTGAAGAAAAAAAATATCCAAATCTAGTGGATATAGGAAAAGAAATAGTGAAAAAATGCCAAGGGGTTCCACTAGCTGTTCGAACTTTAGGATGTTCTCTGTTCTTGAATTTTGATTTGGAAAGATGGGAATTTGTAAGAGACCATGAGATCTGGAACTTAAATCAAAAGAAAGATGACATTTTACCTGCCCTAAAGTTGAGCTATGATCAAATGCCATCTTATTTGAGGCAGTGTTTTGTGTTCTTTTCTCTTTATCCTAAAGATTTTTGCTTTACTAGTGGTCATATTGCTCATCTTTGGCTGGCACTTGGATTACTTCAATCCGGAGTTGGAAGTCAAAAGATAGAGAACATTGCAAGACAATATATAGATGAGCTACATTCTAGATCATTTCTTGAGGATTTTATGGATTTTGGCAACCTTTACTTTTTCAAGATACATGATTTGGTACATGATCTTGCGCTATATGTTGCGAAAGGGGAGCTTCTAGTGGTAAACTCCCATACTCACAACATACCTGAGCAAGTAAGGCATTTATCAATTGTTGAAATTGATTCATTTAGCCATGCATTGTTTCCCAAGTCCAGAAGAGTGAGAACTATATTGTTTCCGGTCGATGGAGTGGGTGTTGACAGTGAAGCTCTTTTGGATACATGGATAGCAAGATACAAATGCCTACGGGTTTTAGATTTAAGTGATTCCACCTTTGAGACTCTTCCTGATTCAATATCTAAGTTGGAGCATCTGCGAGCTCTCCATGTTACAAACAATTGCAAAATAAAAAGACTCCCTCATTCTGTATGCAAACTCCAAAATTTGCAATTTTTATCACTAAGAGGATGCATGGAGCTTGAAACATTGCCTAAAGGATTAGGGATGTTAATCAGCCTTGAACAATTGTATATAACTACAAAACAATCTATTCTGTCAGAGGATGAATTTGCAAGCTTGAGAAATCTTCAATATTTGAGTTTTGAATATTGTGACAATTTAAAGTTTTTATTCAGAGGGGTACAAATCCCTTCCCTTGAAGTTTTGCTCATTCAATCGTGTGGGAGGCTAGAGTCCTTACCTCTTCATTTTCTCCCTAAACTAGAGGTCCTGTTTGTAATACAATGCGAGATGCTAAATCTGTCGTTGAACAATGAAAGCCCAATTCAAAGATTGAGGCTAAAACTTCTGTATCTGGAGCATTTTCCAAGGCAACAGGCATTGCCTCATTGGATTCAAGGTGCTGCTGACACTTTGCAAACGTTGTCAATTTTAAATTGTCATAGTCTTAAGATGCTTCCTGAATGGCTGACAACAATGACTCGTCTTAAGACGCTCCATATTGTTAACTGTCCTCAACTGTTGTCTCTTCCAAGTGACATGCATCACCTCACTGCCCTTGAAGTCTTGATCATAGATGGTTGTCCTGAACTGTGTCGAAAATGTCAGCCACAATCTGGTGTGTGTTGGTCCTTCATCGCTCACATCAAATGCGTTTGCATTGGAGAAACAAAAGGGAAACTTCATTCTCAAATGCTGTCTAGGCTGCGATTGAGGTTGCGTGATTAGGAAACTAAAATGTGGTGCAGTCAAGGAGACCACAATTTAAAACTGTATCATGTATGAAATATTATTGTGTGGCTAAAAATTTCAAGTCATTCAAAAAATAGTTTGTGTGGAGCAAAGAAATTAACGGTTCACTATTTGTAAAGCCATTCTATTAGAACATGCATTTCTATCCTTGGTCTTGAATACTGCAACTGTTAATTGGAGAAAAAATATTTATTTTAAACATAAATATATTTTTAATCTCTGAAAAATTGTTAGATTTTACATTTTGTTCTTAATAAATTTTTTTCTTGGGTCCTTGAAAAAAATAATATTATTTTATACTTTGTTCACGTAGTTATGTTGGTTCTATCAAGTGGTCACTTAATACTTCAGGATTTTTCTTTTGATCCCTGAAATATTCCTTTTGGTTCCTAATTTTATTTTATCACAACGGCTAATATGTTTTTCATCAGATTTTGACATTCCAAGTTAACAGAGCCAATGTAACAACAACGATCAAATGCAAACTATTTTTTTTTTAATCACAAAAGTCAAGAAATTTGTTAATGAGCAAATATAAAATTCGACAATTTTTTAGAGACCAAAAAATATTTAAACCTTTATTTAATTTAATTTCTCTTGATAGTTGGGCACAACACTAGTTAACAGAACCCTCCATTTTTAGCTTTGGACGTTACTGTAAGCTATCTACTACTTTTAGCAAAGTCTATTTCCTTTTCATCCTTATTTTTTTAAGTTTGGGCTAAATCATGTTCCTTTGAGTTTGAAATCTCACCCCACGACATCTTCTATTCTGCTTAATTGGTCTTTCTGCTATGTGTCTACGTAGTTGTAACTTGAAATCTCCTTTGTGCTGCTTTTATTATGCTAACATCATGATCATTCAGAACTACATAATTTAAAACGAGTTATATTTTTAAACTACATATTTTGGATTTTTATTCTCTTCAGAACTGCTGTCATTAATTTTTTTTCTTCAGAATTTATCCTTTTTATGCCTGTTGTCCATCACTTTGTGATTGATTAGCGTTAGTTTTCTTAATCGACCAAAGACCTTGGTTAACACTATTCCATTGATCCCATGATTATGAGTGTTATAGCAGGTAGAGTCAAGGGATTCAAGTTTGCTATGTGGTAATTAGGGGGGTTCACAAATTGGATTGGATTTGTTTTGAATAGAAAAATCACGTGATCCAGTCACATTATTTTCTAATTCATCATTCAATCGGTCTGGTTTAAAATCATTTTCAGATTTTCTACCAATACACTCTAATGGACACTAAAGACCAAAATAGCAACTAAAAAATCCTGTGTAAAAGCACACACACTTTTTTTTTTTATATATGCTATGATTCATGCACCCCTTGCACACAGTCTTTCTTGGAATTTTTAAATTCGGCATGATTTCATCACTATTCTGGCATTTGTAAGTAGTCCAACCCACATGGTCAAAAATTCATGAAAACCGAACCCTTTTCTTGTATTTTAATCTGGTTGCACCTGGAAGTTCAAATTGTCAGTAATAAAACCAAGGTTTCACAAGTCTTGAGCACTAGACTCCAACAGAAAGTCATAGAGAGAACACAAGGACGTTATTGTGTGCTTCCAAGGCGATGAAGACGGTGAAGTAATTATCCTTTTTTAGAATACCCACCATGTGTTGGATGAATTGTAGAGTTTTAAGTCAAAAGATAAGATGCATGCATATTGGAAATTGAATTTTTATCACTAAGGTTTAAGTGGCTTAAATGCAAAATGCAAGATTTCATTTTACTAGATGAACCTTAGTTGAATAGATGCATTGGAAGTTATTTTTATTTTAACTTTCAAGAGAACTTATTTATTGTAGTTAGTGGAAAACATAACTATAAATAGAGAAGAGATTTAGTGGAGAAACAACACATGAAGAGAGAGTGTGTGAGAAGAGAGATTGTGAAACAAAGTTACTTTGTTTAGAGAAAAGTGTCTTTATATGATAATGTTATCATTTCTTGTAACCATCGAATGGAGTACTTGAGTTTGTAAAGTGATACACTATTTGGGGTGAGTTACAATCTTGTAATCATTTTTGTGATAGTGAAATACTTTTTTGAGACGGTTTCGGGGACGTAGGCAAGAGATGGCGAACCACGTTAAATTCTTATGTTTATTTTTATTTTTTTTACGATAATTTTTATTGTGTTCTCACGATCCTTTGTGGGTGTGAGTAATTCTATTTGTGAGAGCATTGATTACCGAACAAGATGCAACATTTTCTTACCATGAAGAACCTTTCCTAAACTTCCATAAGGCACATATTCATGTACCAAGAGATTTCTCTCCCGGTTTGAACAGAAACCCGACGCTCTAACAATGTGTCCATGTTGAATCCTTCCCAAAGTCTGAATCTCTGCATTAAAGCCATGATAAGGAAAGATCCTTTGCTCAAAGCAAGTAACCTTTTCATGGCAACCTGATCTCTATTCAAAATTACGCCTTTGTACAGAATGTCGGCACCTCCTTTCCCTATTATGTTGTGCTCCTTCAAGCAATTAAAAACACACATGTTTGAGCTCCCGAATCATTTCCCCCCTTGTGCATTTTATTCTAGTTACTTCTTTGCTTAGTCGTGTTTGTTCCTCAGAAATTAGCAACACTCTAGTAGCCAATCACAATTTTTGCTCAAAATTATTGTTTCTTTTTGTGTGTGAATTTGGGCTAAGCAAGCATAAAACCATGGATTTTGTAGGAAAATTAACATTGTTAACTCATTCGCAAATATACCAAATTGTCACAACTAATAAAATTACTCGAAAGTTCGAGTGTCGAATCCATAAGAACTTTGTTGGACTTTGGACTTTGATCGTACTTGAATTGGTGTATATCCCAATTTTTAAGCAAGAGAAGAGTTGTGACACCCTCTACCCCTCACATATATATTAATAAAGGAATAAAAATTCAAATATTAATTAAAAGTATTTTTAAAACATTTTTAAATACAAGCTTTTCAAATGGGTAAAAGGCTCACATTCACTTTCTTCTACATCATATTCAAACTTGTCCAAATAAATAATAAAGTCATCTCGACTCAAAGAAAGTCATATAAGTCTCATACAATTAATATAGAACATATATCCTAATGTCACATCCTATCAGAGCGTGGTGTTCCCGTGTCCTCTAGCATGAGGTTCTTCATAGTCATCCACCTATTCATCTGCTCCCCCGAACACAAGTTCAAGATCATCACAGGATCCAAACACAACAACACACAGGGAGTGAGTTATCACATTCCTAGCTAATAGAGAAACAAGACAATTAAATATACATATTATATAAATGAGATACCACTTGCTTAAACATAGCTCACGTAACTTCACCACTTCGTCATTCAAAATTCACTTTTTAATTATCGATCACATTACACAAGAATCCCACACTTCGATCAAGATATAATAACACATCAATTAGCAAGCATATGCAATAGTTATGCTAAGACTCAATTTTATATGCAATGTGGTACCATGTCAGTGAAAAACCACCCTGGGGCGCTTAGGAGTACATAACAAGACACACCACACAATGGGTTTGTCAGGTCACTCTCACTAAGTAAGATCATAGGGAGACCAGTCAGGGTCACGATGTTTTGCGAGAATGCTCCAACCATATGAGATCAGCATAGGCTTAAAGGAGCACTCAAACCCGGTGACCCCCAAGGCCTACACTCCGAAGAGTCCGTCAGGGCCTCTCCCTCCTGATTCAGGTCCAACCCCTAAAATAATTTTTTTTTACATGCAGACACTGCTCATGAATTATACAATACCCACGACCTTACACTCGTGTTTTAAACACGTTCAACACCATTGCGCTACGATTTAACACTGGTTCCTAAATAGGAAACCTACATTTTCTCTTTAACACTGCGCATCAACGCTTTTCTCAAGATAACGCTGGTCGGGTATTGTACAATTCATAGCTTACAACACAAGTAATTTCACATCAAGTGTTAACTACACACTTATCCACAACTAGAACTCATTCACAATTTCACATCTCATAGTGTCACAATCCACCATCACATATTTACACGTATCTCACAAATTAACACATGTTCAACTTTACACTTATACTCAATCTCAATAACAATATTATAATCTCAAAGCAACATGTTATTCTACAATTCATCACATACTCACAATTTGAATTATCATTTCATATCCTCAATATAACAATTTATATAAAAGACTATCACAACATGAGGACTAAAACCCCTCAAATAATATTACACAATTATATCCAAATCATAGGTCCAAATATACAAATATCAAGAGCACAATTTATCAAGCAATTTTCATCAGGACATCAATATTTTATTGATAATCATAAAGGAAAAATTGCAATTTAACAAACATCCCAAAATAAAATCCCAATTTAATCCTCTAAGGATCCCTACACATGTTCTCACTAATCCCCAACTGTGAATAACTCATCCCTTACCTCTAAGCGGGCTCACGTGTCTTCAGCCAGCGATAGCAACATCTCTAGCGGTTTCCGGAAATTCTTTCAATTATTCATCCGACTGCTCCGATAGAATTCCCAAACGTCAGAGAGACGGAGAAGAGATTGAAACCTCCACTTGTACTGTCTTCATACGATTCCTTTTTCTCCCTCCACGAATATTATCTAGCAAATCCCAACGGTGGAAGCGTGCGGAATTGAATTTCGAACAACATATCCAAATTTCACAATAATCCAACGGTTAACGAAACCGGGATCGTAGTTTTACCAAGACAGCTCTGGATTTCTGCGGGAAAGAAAAAGGCTACAATGCGAAGGGTTTTTCTCTCATTTCAGACATGATATCGAAATTCCCAACGGTGAGAATGCTCGGAATTGTGTTGCGAACATGATACTCAAATTTCACGACGATCCAACGGTGAACGGATTCGAGATCGTTGTTTTTCTGAGACTGGTTTGGTGAGCTGCGGGAAAAAGAAAGGGTTTTGAGAGGAGAAGGGGAAAAACGAAAATGAGGCCAAAAGGAGGCAGCTGACTTAACATAACTATTTATACCTAGGGTACTCAGCCTATTATTTGCTCTATATTTATTTATTTATTTATTTATTACTAAAAAGCTTTTTAAATTTATTTACGAAAAATTGGGATGTTACAATTCCACCCCTCTTAAAAGAAGTTTCGTCCCCGAAACTTGCCGAAAGATCGAGAAAAAGATATCACGCATATGATTCTCAATATCAAGATGTGTGTCTAGTTGAAACTCTTTTTCTGTTACTCTGATCACAAGACTCCTCTGCACTTAACTATTAAATTCGGTGATCCTCGTTTACTCAATGATAGTATTATATAAGTAAGTCTTCTCACGAGAGTGACATCTCAACTATAATAGAATGTGAATGACATACTATTTGGAGTAGAATAATATCATAGGAGACACTAATGAAAAATTGAAAAGAACAAACAAACACAAGGAGACGTGACTGATCACATGGTCGACTCTTTTTCGAACATCGGACGGTTCAAGAAAGATAATGAGTTTCGAGACTCTCACACTCTACCAATCCTAGTTCACGATGACTATCGAGAATACATGATTTGCCTACCCTTGAGTCTAAGCCTCTTCCTTCAACATGATCTTTCTCACTTTCGTATACTTGACTCATAACTCTCACTTAGGTTCAAGAATGGTAACGATTCAACTCTAAGGTTGTCTACTTGATACTAACTGGGTGCTAATTAGATAAGCAATACAGATTACTCCCTACTTCTGTAAGTTTGTTCACCTTGAGGTAATCTTCACACATTTATGCTCCTCATGTCACCCTATAACTTTGCACTTGAAGTTGAGATTTCAACTGTTGTTTACGATATTTAACTCTATAACTAGGACACTAGTCATATCATCGGTTTCCTATTCAAACTCTAACTACTAAGCTAGTTCTAACGTTTAAAACTAAACTCACAACAAGATTCTTGAGAATTTTGCACATCTCTTTTATCTCGGATTCAGCTCCAAAGATCCTCACAATGTATCAAACTAACGGTAATGTCTCCCAAAATATTATGGTGAACCCCATGGTTACCTATTCTAACTCACATATAGGATAAATCTTTTCATAAGTCTTAAGTTGTCAAGAAACATTGATCACTATTTGTCCTCCTACAAGCACTCCTCTAAACTTAAAAATTATTTCAAATATTTTACTACTCCAATAAGGACCTACGCGACTAAGATAGCACTCAACAATTTACAGTGGTCGACTTCTCTATGAACTTATGGCTTACTCCTTACAAGGATCTCACTCAAAAACTTAAACTTACTTAAGTCATCTCCAACAAGCATTAAGGTTAATCCAATGAGTCCTAAAATAACCTTTTGGTTCGACTACTAGTTAAGAACATTTCATCTTAATCTTAGGTTTCCTCTCATCTCAAAACAACTTCTGCCCAAGAAGGATTTGTAGTTATCTTTCACCTAGACGTAGCATACTTTAAGGGTCATCTTCATCTAACTCAAATGCATAACAAAACTCTTAGCTCGGAACATGATGTCCAAGGGTCTATAGCAACCTTATAATGCACATCATAATTCAACTTAACTGGAAACATACTAAACACTAATCATCAAAACCACAACAAGAGCTAACTCAGGGTGAGAGATCCTATCACGCATTCCACAAACACACATAGACATCAATCATATTATGACATGACCAGGTACACATAGAGGTCACAATAGGTACTAAGGTATTTCTTAAAGCATCAACAAACTTTTTCCATATTAAGGTAAAAAGAACTAATATTTATCTTGCTAATCGTACAACTATCATCAATAATCTTTTAGGTCACCTACCTTACGCAAGAACACTCACTCTTGAATCCTTCTATGCTTAACAATTAATGTCTTACTAACTACCTTACTCTCTTCTTAAGGTTCCACATTAAACCTCTTAACTATACTTCATAACTTTTCCAACTAGACTATGTTCTCCAACTACTCTACACTAGATATTTCCCACGAACTACGGTTACAAGTTTCTATGGGTACTACACTTATAAGATTCTCAATCTTGCACTTAGGTGGTAACTAAGCATATCCTCAAGGAACATAGGTACACGTCTTACTAAGTTTGACTTTCGTCTATAGGTAACAATGATCATGTCTACTCAAGTATTTCCTCTCAAAACATCTTAACATGATTGTCAAAGGCGAAGTCTCTCTTTATTCGTATTAGAAGTAACAACAAGAAAGATTATCAAGCAGTTTAACTAGACATGATTGGAAGATGAGCAGCCAATAATAAGATGAACACTCGATTGATTAGGAGACAATAATTTTAAATCAAGAAGGATCACTCATCTAGAATCAACAGTAGATACTCCAAATGAATTCTAGAAACGAAAACATAATCACAGTGTACGCACATATGGAGATATCAACTATCACTTGATCGTGACAGAAACATCAATAATCCAATTATTTGATGTAGGCTCATAACACAAACAATGAATTATACTCAAGCTTGCAAGTGAAATCGAATTACTCGACTTAAGTACGCAACACAAAGAATAGTTTACACTAGAATAAAAAGGTATGGTCAAAAGAGTATTCTATATAAAATATATCTCGATACGAGTCCTCGAACTATAGAGTATCAACATTGCTAAGAACAAGAAATCACGAACAACCATACTATTTATGCAATTAAGGCAAAACACCATACTACTAACATACCCAGAATTATAAGGTTCTTATAATAAGTATACAACGTACATATAAGAAGTAAGAATTTAATAGTTAATAAGGATCACAAACTTCAACTACTACATTCACGACTACACACAAAATAAAGTGAGTTAAGTAGTCATGCGTTTACACATCAAGAAAGACATACTCATCCAAGACATATATATGGTTCAAAAGGTTTTCACAACACTAATCCACACATCAAGATAGAAATAAGTTTATTAACAACATACAAGCAAGAAGATAAGGGCTCATTAAAGCATTATCCATCAGTATCAAGGCTTCTTGCATCACCTAACGGCTTACCATAATGTCGAACCGCACTTCACAAATTATAGAGATGGCCAGTCTCATAACTCATGACTCAACAGTGGATTTATGGTATAACAGACATTAAGGATGCAAGGCACATACAAGCATTATTATTAAGTCTTATTTAATCATGTAGGAGAAAATACAAATAAAAATTCAAGCATGCTTAACAAAAGTACTCATAAGTAACCACACAGAGTGCACACCAGAATATGGTAAGCACATAACACACTGGCCGAAAGGTTCGACCTGCTCTGATACCACTAAATGTGACACCCTCTACCCCTCACATATATATTAATAAAGGAATAAAAATTCAAATATTAATTAAAAGTATTTTTAAAACATTTTTAAATACAAGCTTTTCAAATGGGTAAAAGGCTCACATTCACTTTCTTCTACATCATATTCAAACTTGTCCAAATAAATAATAAAGTCATCTCGACTCAAAGAAAGTCATATAAGTCTCATACAATTAATATAGAACATATATCCTAATGTCACATCCTATCAGAGCGTGGTGTTCCCGTGTCCTCTAGCATGAGGTTCTTCATAGTCATCCACCTATTCATCTGCTCCCCCGAACACAAGTTCAAGATCATCACAGGATCCAAACACAACAACACACAGGGAGTGAGTTATCACATTCCTAGCTAATAGAGAAACAAGACAATTAAATATACATATTATATAAATGAGATACCACTTGCTTAAACATAGCTCACGTAACTTCACCACTTCGTCATTCAAAATTCACTTTTTAATTATCGATCACATTACACAAGAATCCCACACTTCGATCAAGATATAATAACACATCAATTAGCAAGCATATGCAATAGTTATGCTAAGACTCAATTTTATATGCAATGTGGTACCATGTCAGTGAAAAACCACCCTGGGGCGCTTAGGAGTACATAACAAGACACACCACACAATGGGTTTGTCAGGTCACTCTCACTAAGTAAGATCATAGGGAGACCAGTCAGGGTCACGATGTTTTGCGAGAATGCTCCAACCATATGAGATCAGCATAGGCTTAAAGGAGCACTCAAACCCGGTGACCCCCAAGGCCTACACTCCGAAGAGTCCGTCAGGGCCTCTCCCTCCTGATTCAGGTCCAACCCCTAAAATAATTTTTTTTTACATGCAGACACTGCTCATGAATTATACAATACCCACGACCTTACACTCGTGTTTTAAACACGTTCAACACCATTGCGCTACGATTTAACACTGGTTCCTAAATAGGAAACCTACATTTTCTCTTTAACACTGCGCATCAACGCTTTTCTCAAGATAACGCTGGTCGGGTATTGTACAATTCATAGCTTACAACACAAGTAATTTCACATCAAGTGTTAACTACACACTTATCCACAACTAGAACTCATTCACAATTTCACATCTCATAGTGTCACAATCCACCATCACATGTTTACACGTATCTCACAAATTAACACATGTTCAACTTTACACTTATACTCAATCTCAATAACAATATTATAATCTCAAAGCAACATGTTATTCTACAATTCATCACATACTCACAATTTGAATTATCATTTCATATCCTCAATATAACAATTTATATAAAAGACTATCACAACATGAGGACTAAAACCCCTCAAATAATATTACACAATTATATCCAAATCATAGGTCCAAATATACAAATATCAAGAGCACAATTTATCAAGCAATTTTCATCAGGACATCAATATTTTATTGATAATCATAAAGGAAAAATTGCAATTTAACAAACATCCCAAAATAAAATCCCAATTTAATCCTCTAAGGATCCCTACACATGTTCTCACTAATCCCCAACTGTGAATAACTCATCCCTTACCTCTAAGCGGGCTCACGTGTCTTCAGCCAGCGATAGCAACATCTCTAGCGGTTCCCGGAAATTCTTTCAATTATTCATCCGACTGCTCCGATAGAATTCCCAAACGTCAGAGAGACGGAGAAGAGATTGAAACCTCCACTTGTACTGTCTTCATACGATTCCTTTTTCTCCCTCCACGAATATTATCTCGCAAATCCCAACGGTGGAAGCGTGCGGAATTGAATTTCGAACAATATATCCAAATTTCACAATAATCCAACGGTTAACGAAACCGGGATCGTAGTTTTACCAAGACAGCTCTGGATTTCTGCGGGAAAGAAAAAGGCTACAATGCGAAGGGTTTTTCTCTCATTTCAGACATGATATCGAAATTCCCAACGGTGAGAATGCTCGGAATTGTGTTGCGAACATGATACTCAAATTTCACGACGATCCAACGGTGAACGGATTCGAGATCGTTGTTTTTCTGAGACTGGTTTGGTGGGCTGCGGGAAAAAGAAAGGGTTTTGAGAGGAGAAGGGGAAAAACGAAAATGAGGCCAAAAGGAGGCAGCTGACTTAACATAACTATTTATACCTAGGGTACTCAGCCTATTATTTGCTCTATATTTATTTATTTATTTATTTATTACTAAAAAGCTTTTTAAATTTATTTACGAAAAATTGGGATGTTACAAGAGTAAAAGAGATAAAGAATTGTAGATGATGTAAGGGATAAGAGGGATAAGAAGGATAAGAAATTTAAAATAAAAGATAAAGAGAGGTAAGAAATAAGATAAAAAGTATAAGATAAAAATTAAAATATTTTAAGATAAAAGATAAGAAAAGTAAAAGATAAAGATAATGATAATATGTTTGGAATGCTTAAAGATAAATTCAGAATTTAAAATATGTTGAAGCCTAGCATGTGAAAACTATTTGTGATGCAACTTTAATAATTTTTGTCTATCTAATGTTATCTCCCAGTCTCCACACACATCTGCTATGATACTCTATCCTTGATTCCTCACCTAAAGACCTTAATTTATCTATTTTCTCTCTCAAATTCCTTTGCAAAGATAAGATATAATAAATCGCATTAAGAATAAAGATGCATGAAATAGGCTAAACAAATATCACTCTATTCCTAGCAATGATTTCATTTAGATGTTATTTCCTAGTCCTATAGAAAATAACCAATTTTCAATGCATTACTTCCTAAAGAATGCATGAGTATGGGTGATCAGACCACAATCAGTAACAATAAAGCACATCAAATAATAATAAAAATCAAAATTGCATTAAATAGATAATAAGAAAGAGTTACATTACAAGAGGTTGCCCTGACAGGCTTCCAACAATGGGAGAAGGGGAGAATGGCTATAGAAGGAGGATTTCCCCTATTAAAGATGCTCAGGCCTTAGATGTATTGTATTCATTAGAGAGTTCTGAGTCCCGTGTGTCTTTCTCTTTTGTTTTCTACTCCTTTTATAGTCAAGGTAGCTTAAATTCACGCGACCTCGTGCTAAGCGGACCTTTTGTGCTTAGTGAGTACGACGATGATCACGCGCTTAGCGCAAGATTCGCACTAAATGTGTCTTTGGGCATATTCATGGGCCTTCTGCTGGTCTAATCTTCAACTTTTTCTTTTCTAAATCCCGCTGGTTAAAAATTAAAATGATATTAAAAATAACAGTAAAGTAGAAGAATTTTAATCATTATTAATCAAAATTGACTATTAATTAAACCTAACTTTTGCAGTTATCAAACACTTAAAAGCAAGCAAAAAGGAACGTGTCTGAATTGTCAGAGCAGCAAGCTTGTCGATCTTCTTCAAGTTAACTCTTGACTCTCTTCAACTTAAGTAACTCAGAACCTAATTCGAACAGCACAAGCCAACACATTCTCTAACCAATAAGCTCTGTGCTTAAAGTGCAAATCCTCTATGCATACAACCAGAAACCAATCGAAGTTCCTTATCATTCGCATTTGTGTAGAAAAAGTCGTTGGGTGAATGTGCCTCTAGTTCAGCAAACACAAACCTAACTAGAAGTAATTTAACAATTCCAGCAACTAAACAAAACAAGCTTTCTATTCAGAGAATAAAAAAATGGGAATAAGAAGAGGAAGGTAGACCATTAATGGCATAATTGCATACTACGAAGAAAAGATTTAAATTATGCCCAAAAAAAGAAACTTGAGTTGTAATTGCAAGTGTGATAAAAACAACATCAAGAGCACATTGTGAGTGAATCCACAACTGCATTTTTCAATGTTCACTCTTCTGGTTATTGTTCCATACTAAAACAATTACTGTTTTCAAAGGAAAATTCGGACTTCAGTACAAAAAATACATGGAATACAATCGCAAATTTGAACTTCAATAACAAATTTTGATTGAAAAGAAACGTCCAGAATATCTAAAATTGAATTCAGTTAAATTCTCAAATTGAGTCATGAAAAGAAAAAATCTAGAAAGGTATAAAGCACGGGGACACCTGCTAGGTGGTGTCCCCTGTTTCCGGTACTGCATGAGGATGGGGACGGAACAGGGTGGCAAGGGAACGTCCCGGGAATGACGTCAATTTCTTGGGTACAGCTGGCCGTCGGGGGGACGTATTGGGGACGACTACATGCACGTCCCCAACATCCAAAATTAAAAAAGAAAACATATAAAAGAGGAAAGAAAAGAACCAACAGAAAATTTATGGATTCCTTGCTCCTCTCTTTTACTTTGTCTCCTCGAGTCCTCATTGGGTAGTCACCACCAACGAACCAGAGAGCCAAACAGGTATGATCTCCCTTTCCTCTATCGGTCCCTCGCTTTCTTCTGCCATTCTCTTAATCACTACACGAAATCAACAAACCCCAAACCTTAATCACTCCAAGCAATAGAATAGAAAAAAAGGAACGTTTTGCCCATAGTTTCCTTCGCTTGGAGTGATCATATGTTATTCTCTTAATAAAACACATAGAAAAGAAAAAAAAGGAACACTTGTTTATTGCTTTCTAGGTTTCTTTCCCCAATTTAGGTACGACCTTTTAGAAAAAAGGTATACACGTAAATATCTCATTGCAAGTAAGTAAAAAAAAGGTACATGTGTATCCCCAATTCAGCATTTTAGAAAAATAAAAACATAAAAAAGGTACGACCATGATGAACTTTTAGAAAAATATATCATTGCAGCTGCACTAAATTAAGTAATTGTACACGCATATCCTCAATTCAGCATTCCTCTCATTGCAGCTGCAGTAAATTTATTATATATATGACATGGTTGACTAACCTTTTAGAATAGATCAAATGCTTCCTGCATAGGATTATGTATTTTTAATTGATTAAATTTATTATCTTTAATTTTATAATATGCTACCGTTTTTACTTATTTCTCATGTTTTTTTATTTTTTAGTTTCTTTAAATAATAATAAAAATTTAAAAATTACCATTTTCTAGTCGTACCCATATCTTGAGATTTTTATATTTATCATTTTTTATTCTCATACCCATACCCTTATCTATCCCGTTCTCGTTTTGGTGCATCCTAGGATAATTGAGTTAAATTCCCTAATTTTGAGAAAAATCCCAATGAAGGAAGATACCTGGGGTTCGGTGTGGGGTTAAACTCTAAGTCTCATATCTCTGGAAGAGTTGTCCAGAGTGATTGACGGTGGCAATTGGGCGTAACCGTAATAGAACTGGCATTGATCTTTGAAATCTTGTAGGCTGACCTGACCTACAATTGGCCCTACCTTAAACCACAAAATAATGTGACGCAACTATTTTTCTACACCTTTCAAATCCTTATCTTCACTTTAAGATATTGTTAATTCATTCAACTTCACTTTTTTTTTTTTTTTTTACAGAATTCATAAATTTTAGATACAACAAAACCATGCCAAAAATTATCTTCCATTTACTGCCCGTTCCCAGTGTCATATTAAGATTGGTTTTAGGTGCACTATTGTCATCTTAATTGGTGCACACTAGAATTTATCCATGTAAACAATGTGAGACACTCTGTGCACATGGATTAGAAGACTCTGATTGCATACAAACGCATGGGTGGGTCACTTACCAAGTCTTTTTTTTTTTTTGAAAGGCCGTCACGCGGGTACTAAGTCTTGAATAGTAAAATGTTTCTAGATCACGTAATTCAGTATTTCATGAAACATTCGTTCATTCAAGAATTTCCCGCCGTATGCAAGTCTTATATAGGCTGACCAGAGGATAAAATAATATTAAATAAGTAAAAATTGACTGAGATTTCAGACAAATTGTTTGGTTTGCTGTTAGGAAGGGCCGAAGGAAGATGATATAGCATATCAGAAGTAATACCAGAAATGGAAGCAGGAACCACAACAGCAAAAGCAGGGGTGCAAATGACAAAGACTAAGAGAAGCATTACCAGGCCTTCGTACCTCAAAGATTATGTCTGAAAATCAGTGAGGATTTGCCGGATAATGTTGTCTGCTGCTAGGGAACATTAATTCCTAGCCAAATTCTGTTATAAAAATATTCCTAAAGGATTAGGACAATTCTGTTAGCAGTAAGCACTATATATAAATAATCAGCAGATCAATAAGAAATACTATCCTTCTCCATCTCTGCTTGTCTTCTTTAAGCTTCTCTTCTTTTCTCTGGAGGTCCTGGCCCTCGAAGCCAGCTTCTTATACCAGCACCCCTATCACTTGCCATAAGATTAAATGAACTAGTATGGACATGGAGTGATGGAGGCACCATCACCACACCACCCGTGAAGTTCTATCCAACCTCCGTTTCTCCACTTTCCAAAAGAAAATGGCCGAATATTTTGTCTTTGATATTGCTGAATCACTGCTGGGGAAGCTTGCTTCTTATGTTTCTGAAGAAGCTTCTCAAGCCTAGCTATGATGTGTATGAAGATCTTAAAGGGATCCAAGACACATTGTCCATTGTAAAAGATGTGTTTTTGGATGCTGAGGAGAAAAAGGAGCAAAAGCACGGATTGCGCGCACAAATGGCTGAGGCAGATTCAAAATGTATGTTTAGATGTTGAACATGTATTGGACGTATTTGAGTGCCACAACTTGACAAAGAATACTACTAGAATTTTGCTTATTATCTGCGGAATTTTCACAAAAACTCGCTAGAAACACGTTTCCTCAGATTTTCCTATCGAATTAAATTTGTAGGTAAAACCTTTGTAGACAATAGCTTCTGTCAATCTAGAATTTGCAGGAAATTTTCTGCAAACTTTCCTGCAAAAGAAATCTGCAGGAAACTTTCCTACGAAATAAGCCTCAACAAAATTCACAAGTAATTTTTTCTTGCGGATTTTATTTTTCAGGAAATTTCCTATGGATTTGAAAATCACAAGAAAATCTGCAGGAAAGTTTCCAGTCAATTTGTATTTCCGCAGGAAATTACCTACGGATTTTCTTGCAAAATAAAATCATCCGTTGGTAATTTCCTATGCTTTTTAAAATAAAATAATTAAATATTTTAAGAATATTTAAATAATTATTTTAACATAATTTTTTAAATTACTATAAAATGTATTGAAAATTACAATGTCTATCTCTGGATTTTGAAAAGATAAAATTGAAGAAGGCATAAATATTAAATTTGAGCTAAATCATGGTAAGGACTTTTTACAAAGATCTAAGTAAATTATCATCATTACTACATTTAGAATGATGCCAAAGATTACTTCTATGTTATCTTTCATCTTTTTCTTACTGAGGTAAAAACATTTCTATTTATTTTATTTATTGTATTCAATCACACTTCAAGAGGAAAACAAGGTAAAAATAATTTCAAATTAAGAGTTTATATTCCATACTAGGAAAGGATGGAGGGAGAGAAAGTGGAAGAGGAAGAAGCCTTTTCATGCATATGGAAATATCAAACCAAACTCTAACCAATGCTTTTTAAGGACAGTTTAGTTATAAATGTTTCTCATTGGTGACCAAGTAGAAAGGAAAAATGTCCAAGTCCCACTCTAAAATTACAACTACACCAACTCTCAATTAGGCAGCTAACACACTCTTGGTGGTCTCCAAGTGCAAGTTGCAATGCAAGTGGGTACCATTGACAACATTGTTTGCATTTTGGCCCTTTTTAACCAACCTTTCTGCCTTATACCCTCTCCTCCCCCCACTCTTTTGGACAATGAAAAGTAGACTATCCTCCTTGACTATCTGTTGCATAACACTCTTAGAAGCATTTACTCATTTTCCACTTCTTCAACTTCCTCTAAGTGAGTGCATAATTCCAAACTATAGACATAATGATGCAATCCTACCCCCCAAGGGTATTGGATAGAAGACTCAAAGAGGATTGGATTAGAGCTGCTAAAGAAGGCCCTGGGGTTCTCATGAACCTCAGGGTAGATTTCTGAGCCCATGGGCCAAGGTTGAGTCCACTCAAGGAAGCTACCTAGGCTATAAATAGAAGTATGTGTAACACTTGTGATAACTTTGATGAATGAGAGTCTTGTGAAATACAACTCAAAGTTCAACTTCTCTCTCCCTTTTCTTCCTTCAATTTCGTGCTCCCCCCCTCTCTCTTTCTCTCTCTTTCTTTTCCTCCATTGAAGCATCCTCTCCAAGCTTTTTATCCAAGGCACATTCTTGGTGGCGAAGCTCCTTCTTTCATGGCTTATTCCCTAGTGGATGGTGTTTCCTCTCACCTCTTCTTCTTTGTCTTCCGCTGCATCTCCATGGTGAAAAATCACCATTGAAGGACCTCATTGAAGCTCAAAGATCCAGCCTCCATAAAAGTTCCACAAGCAAGCTTCCATCACATAATTTCTATTTATAATATACAATTTCTTACCTAATAGGCCAATACTACTGCTTGCCTATATATTAAGCTAAAACCAATGCCTTAAAAGCAACAAGAAACAAACGAGATACCAAAAGTATAATTTTTATCATCAATTAAGCAACTAACCATCAAGTTAGAAAATGGCTTGTATAACAATCGAAGTATTTCAAATTAAATGCCAATGCTAGCAATAAATTTAGAATAAAATATCATAAGTTTTACATCAGAGTGTAGCATCACAAAGCAAAATTCAAACTAAAATATCCTACCACTAAAAAAACTGGCCATAAATGTATAAAAACTCTGGGTTTTTTTTACTACTTTATCCAAAATTCTAATATAACCTAGGTTACCAATGGAATTCATAAATTTCCACCACGTCCCCAAAGAAAAACTTTGTTCTTTAGTAAAGTAAGGCTCTTGCATCATTAATAAAACAAAAAAAAATGAATAACCATTTGTTATTAATTTGGAACCTAAATAATAGTAAACATATGTTAAGGTAACACACCTCTTTCAAACAATTAAGCAAGATATCATATTATATATCATCCAATTTGATATGATCATTGTATTCATCATCCTCATTGTCACTACTATGTTGAGGAGATGGAGGAGGATGAGAATAAGAGCTAAGATAACCCAAGTTTAACAGTACATATGTTACTTGTTTAAGTTGTTTTTTAGTCTGAATTAATTCTTGTCTCATTTCTTGTTTTTCTTGCTCCTGTCTATGTAGTTACATAAGCAAATTTAATATCATATTTTTAACCTAAAATCTTAAAGAATTAGGTTTATGGGTTTTTTTTACTTTTATGTTACTTAACTCCTATTTCTATTCGATATGAGACTTTATTTTTGCACTTGTAGTCCAACAATGTAATTTATTAATCATGTATTCTAAGACTTTGTTAATTGGGTCATTCAAGAATTTACATAGATGCAAGTCATGTAGACTTACCAAAGGTTAAAATAACATTAACTGAGAATTCATGTCATTTTGTTGACTTCTCATAAGACTATATGGACGAGTATGACGTGGAGGCACAATCACCACAACCATATAATAAAAAATGTCTTTCATTTAAACTTGATATCATGAATAAAAAATAGTGATTGAAAATAAAATTAGAATTAAATGAAGGGTGTTTTAAGAATGATAACACTAAATAGACCAAAATTAGTTGATTTATTTATATTTAAATCAAATATATAAGACCATTTTTTTTGCTTAAATATGAGTCAAGTGGAAATACATAGGAGGCGATCAAATAGGAAGATCGTGAATTAAAATATAGGACAAAATATGTTTTTAGCCCTCAACTATTAAAATTTTTAATTTTTAGTTCCTCAACTAAATTAAAGTTTGACCCCTCTTAATTCCTAAACTATTTTTCTATTTGGTGTTTGGTCCCTAGCGTTAAATGTAGGCATTAAGTGATGATGTGTTATTCATTTATCACATTTATTTTTGACGGTTTAAAATTGCTAGAATTTATTTTGCTTAAGTGTATAATAGTCTAGACTTAAATATATTTTATTAGGTTCCTAATAAATTAGGGAATTTTATTTTGAGTCCTTAATAAATATTTTCTTTCCATTGAGTTTTTAATAAAATAATTTTTTTTGTTTTTGGTCATTATTATTTTGTTTTAATCCTTCTAATATATTTATTTTTTTCATTTTAATCCTTACGATATTTTATTCATTTTGTTTTAGTCCCTTTGAAAAAATATTTGATAGAAATTTTATATATATATATATATATATATGGACTAAAACAAACAAAAAAAAAAATTGGATAAGGGATAAAATTATTATAAGATTTTGCTAATGGGTTCTACTAGGTTTCTTTAAAGAAGACAATTTTGTTGGAAGTAATCAATGATGCGCGGGCCCCCAAAGTCTGCTTATGATCGGTTTTAGGTGCACTACGATCTACGATCATCTTAATTAGTACCCACTAGAATTTATCAGCGTAGTGTAACATAATGAAACAGTCTAGGAACACGTGGATTAGAGGATTCAAATTGCATGTATGAACGCATGAGTGTCACGTAACGCAGATACAATGTCAAAATGTTTTTTAGATCACTTTTTTTTTTGTGAATATGTTTTTAGATTACATGATTCAGTACTTCATGAACCATTGGTTCACTAAAAAATTTCCCGTAGTATAGTATGTAAGTTTTGTAGATCTACCAGGGTTTAAAGAACTTTAAAACAATTGACTGAGAGACTTCGCGTCAACTGATTGACTTGTCAAATGATTAAATGAACTAGTATGGACAAGGAGACACAATCACCACCACAAACACAAACTTCTATCCCATCTCCGTTTCAGCTCTTTCCTGAAGAACATGGCCGAATCTTTTGTCTTTGATATTGCTGAATCACTGCTGGGGAAACTTGCTTCTTATGCTTATGAAGAGGCTTCTCGAGCCTACGGTGTGTATGAGGATCTGAAGGGGATCAAAGACACATTGTCAATTGTGAAAGGGGTGCTGTTGGATGCTGAGGAGAAGAAGGAGCACAAGCATGGGTTGCGCGAATGGCTCAGGCAGATTCAAAATGTTTGCTTCGATGCTGAAGATGTGTTGGATGAATTTGAGTGCCAAGGCTCGCAAAAGCAAGTTGTTAAAGCTTCAGGCAGCGTCAGGGTGAAGGTAGGCCACTTCTTTTCTTCATCTAATTCGCTTGTTTTCCGTCTTAGGATGGCTCATCAAATTAAAGATGTTAGGGAAAGATTAGATAAGATAGCAGCAGATGGGAATAAGTTTGGTCTTGAGAAGATTGAGGTTGACCTCAGGCTTGTGCAAAGGAGAGAAATGACTTATTCCCATGTGGATGCTTCAGATGTGATTGGAAGGGAGACTGATAAGGAAGAAATTATCAAGCTCTTGATGCAACCCCACCCTGATGGTGATGGGTATGGTGATAGAAGTCTGTGTGTTATTCCCATAGTGGGTATTGGAGGGTTGGGGAAGACCACACTTGCAAAGTTGGTGTTCAATGATAAGAGGATGGATGAACTTTTCCAATTGAAGATGTGGGTTTGTATCTCTGATGAATTTGACATTAGGCAGATTATTATTAAAATCATCAATTCTGCTTCAGCTTCAGCTCCAAATATTGCTCTTGCTTACCAAGAAAACATCAACAGCTTAGATATTGAGCAGCTTCAAACTCGTCTTAGACACAAGCTTTCTCTTCAGAAATTTTTACTGGTCTTGGATGATATATGGAATGATGATTATACAAAATGGATTGACTTGAAAAATTTAATAAAAGTTGGTGCAGTGGGAAGCAAAATCATAGTGACAACGCGAAGTAACTCCATTGCTTCAATGATGGGCACTATTCCCTCTTATGTTTTAGAGGGCCTTTCTCCAGAGAATTGTATATCGCTGTTTGTGAGATGGGCATTTAAGGAAGGTCAAGAGAAGGAATATCCAAATCTAATGGAGATCGGAAAGGAAATTGTGAAAAAATGCAAAGGGGTTCCTTTGGCAGTGAGAAGCTTGGGAAGTTCTCTGTTCTCAACTTCTGATTTAGATAAGTGGGAATTTGTGAGAGACCATGAGATATGGAATTTAGAACAAAAGAGAAATGACATTTTACCAGCACTTAAGTTGAGCTATGATCAAATGCCATCCCATTTGAGGCACTGTTTTGCTTATTTTGCCCTTTTTCCCAAAGATTTTCGCTTTATAAATACTGAAATTACCAATCTTTGGGCGTCACTTGGACTACTACAATCCCCAAATGGAAGTCAAAAGGTAGAGAAAATTGCAAGACAATATATAGAAGAGTTGCATTCAAGATCATTTCTCCAGGATATCACAGATTTTGGCCCCTTCTATTTTTTCAACGTACACGATTTGGTGCATGATCTTGCCCTGTATGTTGCGAAGGAGGAGTATCTGATGGTAGATGCTTGTACACGGAATATACCTGAGCATGTAAGGCACATATCAATTGTTGAAAATGGTTTACCTGACCATGCCGTGTTCCCCAAATCCAGAAGTCTGAGAACAATTACTTTTCCCATTGAAGGAGTGGGTCTTGCCAGTGAAATTATTTTGAAGACATGGGTATCAAGATACAGATACTTACGGGTCTTAGATTTAAGTGATTCTTCTTTTGAGACTCTTCCTAATTCAATTGCTAAATTGGGGCATTTGCGAGTTCTCGACCTTTCCAATAATGGCAAAATCAAAAGACTTCCTAATTCTATTTGCAAACTCCAGAATTTGCAAGTTTTTTCAGTCAGTGGATGCATGGAGCTTAAAGCATTGCCTAAAGGAATCGGGATGTTGATTAACCTTCGAGAGCTGAAAATAACCACAAAGCAATCTTCTCTGTCACAGGATGAATTTGCAAACTTGAGCAATCTTCAAACCTTGAGTTTTGAATATTGTGTCAATTTGAAATTTTTGTTGGAAAAGGCACAACTCACTCAACTCAGTTCCCTTCAAATATTGGTTGTTAGATCATGTGGGAGCCTAATGTCCTTACCCCTTTATATTCTCCCTAAACTAGACGCTCTGTTTGTTGCAGACTGTGGGATGATAAATTTGTTTTTGGGTGATGAAAGCCCAATCAAAAGATGGAGGATGAAATTTCTGCATGTAGAGAATTTTCCGTGGCTACAAGTACTTCCTGAATGGATCGAAGGAGCTGCGGATACTTTACAGACATTGATGATTTATAATTTGCCTAAACTTAAGTTTCTTCCTGAGTGTTTACCTAGAATGACTCATCTTAAGAGGCTCCATGTTGCAGAATGTCCTTCACTGCTCTTTCATCCAAGTCACATCCATTGCCTCACTACCCTAGAAGATTTGAGCGTAGATGGTTGTCCTGCATGGGACTGGGAGTACATGGCAAGTCGTAGTTTACCTGACAACACCATGAAGTAACACAGATCAGATAATGCAAGTACTGTGACAAAGGTCATTGTCAAGGTGCTTGAACCAACTTTCAAGGTTTCTTCTTTACATGTAATAGATAGTTTTCAATTAGTTGGTTATTTCTCTGTTAACCGTTAAGCTCAGTTAGCTGTCAGTTTATCCTTGATACATACAATGTTAATCTCAGATAAAAGAACTTCTGTTTGTGCGTGTATAAAATTATAAATACCTCTACCTATGATCTCAATTTTTTTAGACCCAAATTTGCATGTTTTGTCAGAGCAAATGCATGGAGTGCCAAACATTCTCCAAAGGATTTGGGAAGTTGATCAACATCCGAGAACCAAATGCATAACCCCACAAAACATTATGTTCTGTAATAGGATGAAGTTTTTGTTCACAGGGGTAGAACACAGCTCACTTCCCTCCATTCCTTCAAGTACTCGGTTTCATCATGGAAATTTCTGCATCTCGAGTCAAGTATGCTTATTGTGTGACTCACTAGCATGGCTCATCTTATGGGACCCCATGTAATGTTGTTGACTGTCATAAAGTAGCCATGCATCGTCTCACTTTCAAGTGACAGACCTGCAAAACATCAGCTGCAATCTGGAGTATGATCTGCCCTGTGGGCTGTGATTGCTCGCATCAAAGGCGTTTCTATTGGAGAGCCGTGAGAAGAGAAATAAATAATCACTTTGTTTTCAAAAACTGTCTCAGATCTAACAAAATATATCGTCATTTCTCCAAAACAAGCTAAATGAAACACGCACTTAGTGTTTGGCCTAACTTGTTTTTTTTTTTTTTTTTAGCTTTTCTTCTCCTTTTATGGAGACGCTAGGTCAAACACTTTTCAACATAAGCTTTCAAAAAAAAAAAAAGGGCTTATTTATAGCATAGAAATGTAGAAAAAGGAGCTAAGAAAAAACTCCATCGACTAACTTATTTTAAGCTTTTCGGCGGTGCAGAAAAGCATTCGATTCTGTTAAATAATGGCATCTTAAAACATGAAGCCGTAAAACAGAACAATAAAATGATTAAATTATGGGTTAATTAAGCTTTTACTCTCTCAAATTTTTTTAAGATTCTAATTTTTAGTCCTTTAATTATTTTTTTTTATAATTTTTATGCCTTCATTGATTTTTCATGAATATTTTTACTTTCTCTAAATTTTTTATCCATTTTTAATTCCTTATTTATTTTTATTACTCAAAATTAGTCTTTATTTTCTCCAGTTTTAGTTTATCATTTTATTTTATATTTGAGACTAATTTCAAACAATAAAAATAAATAAGAGATTAAAAATGGACAAAAACATTTAGAAAGACTAAAGATAATGACAAAAAATTAATGGAGGGCTAAAAGTTATCAAAAAGAATTTGAAGGACTAAATTAAAAGCCTAAAAACTTGAGGGACTAAAACCTTAATTAACTATTAAATTATTATTAGATTTCGATATAAATACTTTACAATAATAAATGGGCATAAATTAAACTCACTAAATATAAAAAAATTTCTTTTCTAGTTGCTTCTACCAAAACAAATGTAACACTTATTAGAGATGTTCACATGTCAATTTGAACTGATTTTTTATCAATTCAAGATTCAACTTATATAATAAAAATATATTGAAAATATCTTTAAAAATATTTATTTAGTCGTTATTTTTTGCTTAAATAGTAAGAATTGATATTTTTCTAAGTTATGACTTGTATATATGAAAATGAGAGATTAAAAGCGAAAAAATCCAGAAAAATATCATAAATATTAATAATGAAGATTTTTTGCATTAAGTCAAGTCCACTCCAACAACTAGTAAGGTTTCTTATGACTATGAGAGGTTAAATCTTTAGTTAGGGTCTAATAGGCCTAAAAAGCCAAAAGATGCATTATACACTTCATATTTATCCATGCAAATAAATGTTTTTTTTTTCATTTTATTATTTTAATTTCACGCATTATTCATTCTATAGGGGTTAAGTGTTCTACTGAGGGGTCATCCTTAATAGGAATAGGAATACAAAAAAGGTCTTATATGCATTAATATTAGAGATTAATCACTCAAAAGAGAATAATTTCTAATAGAACTAGGATAAAATCATTGCTAGACATAGAGTGATTGCATTAGAATTTCATACATTTTATCTATTAAGTCTTGCAAAGACATTTGGAAGATAGATAAATAAAATAGACTTGTCAATTGTGAGACAACATCACACTCTAAATTTATCTTTTTTTATCTTTATCTTAATCTTTTATTTTTTATATCTTATCTTTTTTATCTTTATCTTTATTATCTTTTAATTTAAATCTTTTATATTTCCTATCTTCTATTTTTATCTTTAAATTTTTATCTTATCTCCTATCTTTCTTTATCTGTTAATTTAAATTCCTTATCTCTTACTTAAAAATTGAATTTACATCAATTTAAATACAAATAAAGTCCCTCTAGATTCGACAAAGCCTCTATAAATCACTTTGGTTATTTATTGCTGATGAAGTTCTTTTGAAAATAATATAAGCCAGTTTTCGTAATATATATATATATATTGCCTAACCTGTTTATTCACTTGTAAATCACAGTAAGTTGGTGGCGTATAGAGCAAATAAAAGTGTTTAACCGTATAACAACTATATAATATTACAAAATGATTTGACAAGCCACTCAGATACCAGAAATGGGATTCACATATTTCTGCTCATGTAAGTTATCACTCATTTCAAATCCAGATCAATAGCACTTAGCACGTCCATGAACTGAAAAGGGGAACACTTTGTCCAAGCTATTATGCGACATGCGAGAGTGCCCAATATTACAGGAGATATTTCATTTAAAATATTTCTGTAAGGTGCGGAAGTTTATAAACCTGGAGGATGCACTCGCTATAATTTCATCTGCCCAGAAAGTCCTTTAAATGAACCATAAAGAGACTGTGATCTTCTAAAAGTACAGATATTATCTATTTTAGCCAAGTGTGGTTCTGAGACTTCTGCTTTGTATTCAGATGAATGGCGGTTCCCATGTACTCGTACACTTAAAGTTTTCTTTCGAGGTGCACCAACTTTGACATATTCATTGAAGAAATCTATCAATTCTTGAAGAGTGAGCTGCCTTAATGCTTCAATCTGTTCCAAAGCCATAAATAGAATCATTAATGCAATTCAAATGTAGTACCGAACCCAACATTAGTTCATGCATACTGTGTTTCTGTACTAATTTCAATTTTCAAGTCAAACTCATCCAACTTTAAGTCCTAATTTCTCCCGTGTAGCGAACAGAAAGAAGTACATACCTCATAGTCTTTCCTATCAAACCTCAAAGTACCATAGTTAATCTCTTGCCAGAAGAATGATGATTCTTCCCACAAATTTTTGTGTTTCTCTAGCTTCACATCTATCAAAGCATTTACATTACTCTGCAAACAAGCAGTTCAGAAGTCGTGTGAATAAAGTATTTCAAACACAATTACCAACACAGATTATAATGATTTGTTAAGCATAAACTGTTATAGAATTTAGGTGGGAAAGAGACAGAAACAGAAAGAGGGAAAGAGAGAAGAAACAGAATAGAGAGGATAGAAGGAAAGAGAATAGAAACAGAGAGCTCAAGGAAATGTGCACTGCACTCTGTGATTATCGTTCAGTCTGTCTAAAATACAACAAACCTGTCTTATTTATAGACAGGTACCTAACAACCACAAAATAACAGCAGCTGACTAAAACTAACTGACATCCTTTTCTTTTATATTTACATATCATAAACTGTTATGTAAAGGCTCAAGATTGGTTTTTCAAGTAACAATACAAGTCCAATCCCAGCTATATCCTATAGCCAAGTTGATATATATGAAATTGATGACAGAATCAAATATTTTGATTCTAAGTTTCTAACTCTCCTAAATTGATCTCATCAATATTCATGGAACATTGATCATAAAGAAATAGCAATATATCCAGCAAGCATAAATTTCTGCCAGTTATGAGTTAATGTTTCTTTTCCACTGAAAATTTGATATATATTGTTTCAGCTTCAAATTTGAAACAAATTCAAGTTTCAGTATATTAATAAATGGCTCCTTGGAATATTATAATTTAATGCATTGTCTTGATGACTTTCCCTTATACAATAATGATTCTTTAACCAGTTTGGGTTTACTCCACTGTCCTGCATATGGATTGGCCACATGCAGTCCTCACAAATCCACTGTACATTGATAATTGATTGTGATAATTACAAATGTGTTTGGTTTTGCTTATTTTGGGAAAATAATCTTTTTTATTCCTGCAGCTTTGTGATTATTTACCGAAATTTAGTCATTCCCAAACATGCTACAAATGATGTGTAAATATCATGGTCCTTGCTTAATGCTTACATATGACAATGCACATGGTGTCCTATATGTACATACTTGTGCACATTCCCATCAAGTGAACATGTAGATATCCTTTATTATTCATATTGAATCTATGTTTGTACTTCTTCCAGTGAGAATTTAATTCAAAACTCACACAACACAAGGAGTAAGTCAGGCATATCTACCAACAATTCCAGAAAACTAAATAAAATATGAATTGAACTATCGAACCTTGAATTCATCAACTGTCATCTCGAGGAGTTTGGTCTCAAACATTTGGAGAAATGCCTCGACCCTTTGCTCAATGTTTCCAGGAGACTGGATAAGCAAGTAAAGTGCTGGGCTTAAGCATGCGTCATAAATTAAAATTTATTTTAGATTAGTTCCAAATTCCAAATAGGAAAATAGTAATACCTTTACTGTGGATTGGATAATAAACTGTAGTCCATGTATACCACAATAATTCCTACACATGTTTAAAATTGCAGTTAAAAACAAATCTAAGTCTTTCAAGCTGACTACATAAATGATGCTACAGATCAACATACCTCTGCATGAGCACAGTAATGTACCCCAGCTGCTCAACTGATCGCAGCTGATGAAATGTTGGTTGCTTTGCAACAAGGGCAAAAAGCTGAAGTTTAACATTCAGCTTAAAGTCATCTCGACCAACCTACAGATTTAATAGGAGGGATAAGTAAGCAACAGTGGCCTCATAAATATTAAGGAAAAAAATCTGATCAAATGGCAAGCCCAAAAGGTGGGAGAAAAATACAAGTCTAAATATATAGACAGAAAAACTTGGAACTATTGTGGCCTACAAAATAATGAAAAATGAAAATTCATCTAACAGAACTTCCATCCAGAGCAAGGTCTTTATAAAATTAAAATTTCAAGAAATTCAACACTTCAACTAGTCAGAAGGAAGGATTATTTTACATTGGAAATGCCAAAATGACCTAAATATGTAAAAAGAAACGTGGCAAAGAAAGAAAACCAAGAATGACAAAATTTCAGGGATGTATGATCCTGGATAGTGGCATTGGGTGCAACAGTAGCACTTTGTTGTCCAGTAATTAACCTGAACAACTAATATAAAGGTTATGGTTCCCCTCGAGAGTCCATTTTCATGACTAAACTAAAGAAACTAACTAAAGAAATATACTGTTTTAGAAACAGCATAGCTGTTTAAAGCCTAGGTTTCATCAAAGTTACTCAGTTTGTTGGTTGGCACTGATTTGGAACTCATTTCACAGCCAAAATAAATTATGTAAAACAGGGATAATGTAGCAATTAGCTTTTCCAGTCCAAAATGATATTTTGATGGATTGATGCATACCAGTCTGGGGAGCCACACATATCTTAATACAAATTATCAACAAACAACTATTACAAACAAATTTACCTGTATATAGTGCACAAGAGCAGAATTCTCATTTTCAGGATTAAGACATTCTGAAGGGTAGAAGTAATTCATGCCACTTTCAAGTTTAACAACCCGATTTGCCAAATGTTGAGATGAGAATAAAGGCTTGCACAGAGGTTTTGAACAATTAAAGAGAACATCTTCTATGTGCTTAACCATTGACGGTGCTTCGTGGCTTTCAATGTTCCCTGTACAGAAAATTTCACTTCAACTGAAATAAATGTAACTTGCCAACCATAAAGAGAGAGGAAGGCCTAAGAACCTGCTATATAAAACTCTAAAAAGGTCCTGGAGAGCATTGCTGGTACAAATTTAGCAAGATCTTCAACTTGAAGAGCAGGAAGTACGTCTAGCTGTTCTATCCAAGGCCAGGTTTGATCTTGTAAGATCAAAGAACAATAGTACATAGCCTGTTGATAAGGTTGTTGGTACTTGAAATTCTGGTATTCTTTGGTTACCATTTCCTGATAAGATGGTATATGAAAAGATAAATAAATAAATTTTCCTAAATAAATTAAAAATCATGACAACTTTTATTTTAATAATGTTGACATGGATAAATTATAAATCAAATACTGAACATGAGTGCATACTCATTTGTTAGCATATTTTCTTATTAAGATATAAACTAGGATATGGCTCCATGAATTTCACAGACTTATAGGCTTGTATTGCTTGTATAAACTAGGATATGGCTCCGGTGAAAATAAGAGACACCAGCATGAGGCATCAGAGGCACACCTTAGACAAATGAAATTGGCAATGGATTTAAAAAGTTTAAAGGATGAAAGTAATTGCCAACGTTTGATGGAAAAAGACAGAGTACAAAAGAGAAGAATCCAACAAAGATTCACCCTTGCCCCATGGTACACAACATAAAAAATCAATTCAATCTTCAAATAACAATGGGTGAAACAAATGTTGTGTGAGAAGAGTCTGATGCAGTACCTTGATAACTGAAAACCTGTCAGTTTTCACTTCAAATGTCGCAATCTTTTCAACTATAGTTTCAAGTAGAATCCTTAATTTGTGATTGTAACCACGGAGAGTCACCTGGAAAAAAAATGGCATTTTAATGAGAATGAAGTAACACATTTATTCAAAGGCGGGCAGGGGAAGGAAGAGTTCCTCTGTTACTATTTTCATCCATACTCCCATACAAATTACATCATACCCAGCAGACAAAGAAATAGCAGATACTTGAAGGTTTAATTAAGATATAAAAAGAGTTGATAGATAAATAAAACTCTATGAGTTCTTCCAAATTAAATGTGAATGTTATCCCCCATTGATATAATAATCAATTTAACCATGTTATTATGCTTTCAAATATCAAATTTATGACTATCAGGATCCCAATTGTGAGCCTTTACATGATGTCTTCTGTCCTAATCAAATCATAGTCATAAAGTTGAAGAACTAAACTCACCAGTATATTTCTAACATTTGTTTAATGATCTAATACAGAAATTGCAATGTTACATACTAAAATATATTGAAAAAATACCTCGAAACCACCATCTGTGTGACTTATGCTGTAATATAAACCAGCAACCTGAGCATAATAAGCTGAAAAAGAGAAATTCAGTAAGAACTCCTTCGACTTGTATTTAGCAACTGAGTTTACACAATAATGCACACTTAAGTTTCTAATAGTAAAGTCCTCGGAAAGCTAGCAACCTACCATATTCATTCAAGTAATCCATCAATAACTCTGTGAAAATATGTGTCAAAACTTTAGCCTCAGGAGAGTTTCCAGAATATGGGCAATTGAAATCAATCTTTACATAAGCCTTAGGTGTAGAAAACAATGTATCTGGCTTATACCATAAGGCTGAATAAGTTGACCTGCTTAATAAAACTGGAAACTTTTCCTGTTTGAAAGTATTAATCGCATCATCAAGAGAACCATGGTGAAAACCATAGATATATATAATTGAAATATATGTCATACTTTTTCTTGCACAACTTTAAGTGACAAGTCAGTTGGAATGAATTTGTTAGGAGCTGGAAGATGCATATTTTCATCTGGAGCAGAAAGTACCCAACCCTGCAAATACAAGCATTAAAGGACTATCAAGTTCCATCCTTTCATGAAAATTGCGGCATATAACTGACAATAGACACCCTATAGGGCAAACAGAAAAATTATTCAAATAAGTAATCCAGTCCAAAAATCAAGTGTAACTGTTCATAAAGCACAGACCTGAATTGCAGAGCCAGTGATTTTTTCAAGGGAATATGCAGTTCCATACCATGGCTCCACCTTATCAGTAAGCCCTTCAAATTTTTTAGACTCCCAAAAGATTCTGCTCGAGAATGAGTTAGCTTAAATTTAATCATAACAAAGTCACAGCCCCACTGATACAAAATCTCAAACACCTTAATAGTTTTTTCTATGTTAAGTGAAATAACAGCTTAAGCTTTTAGGAGAGTTGGTCCTTCATATGCTTCATATACATAAATTTACAGCTTTAATTTTAGTACACCTACCGAACATTGTCTGGAGAAAGCTGATCCAGTACCATTTGGATAACACTTGGACTAAATTTGGAAGGCAAGGATGATCCTGTCAACCAACCTTTTACAGGATAGAACTGTAAAATAACAAAGTGCAATTAATAATATGGTTTTCATCCAGAAACTCCCCAGCAAAGTTATTTAGTAATTTATGCAAAGAAATATGGAGTACCTGCATATTTGATGCAATATCAACAACATAATCACTAGGACGAATTTTGTCCTGATAATGAAACTTGGTCTCACAAACCGCAGAAAGCTTCATGAACATAGAAAATTCCATTAGAAGCTGTTTAAACCAGGTGGGGAAACGGAAAAACAGAGAGCAATTAACACCAAAGTTAATCTAGTTCAACCGTTTGCCTATGGCAAACTGTAGGCCTACTACCACAGGTGAAGCATAGATGAAATTCACTATCATCAACAAAGATTGCAATGGTAAGAGTGCACTTGCCCAAGCTTTTTTTTTAACTTACTAGTTACTAGTTACTTTTAGGCTAAAGTTAAAAAAACAAAAAAAAAAACCTTTAAAATTTAAGTTAAAGTTGTTTGGATATTTTGCATTCTTTCTCTTAAAAGTTTTGAAGTTAAAAGTTGTTTGTTCAATTTTAAACTAGATCCATACCTCTTCGAAAATCCATTTGCAAACACCGGACCGTTGTAGAAGCTCAATGTATTTGAACAACAACCCAATGATATCTTGTATGTGCTCTAGAAATCCAAGCAAAAAGTACAGATGAGTTTGCAAAATCAATCAATAAACAAAACAATACATAACAAACCTTGAATTTAGTAAAAGAAGTAGTAGTAGTAGTAGTGGTAGTAAATTCAACAATCACATAATTTCTGCCATGAATAGCACATGCTTAGAAATTAACATGGTAAAACTTTTGAAAGGGGAGAAATATGTACAACAAATGAGAAAAAGATAGAGGAAGGAAGGAGAGGGAAGACTAACCATGACCAGCATCAGTAAGATCAATTACAACTTTAAAGAAAGAAAAGTCCAAACTCCAATCTGATTCGCCAGCATACAATCTCGTAGCCCATCCTGCAAATGGAATTTTTTTCTAGGGGGTAAAATGAGATAATTCATAATACCAACAAAGATCCAATACAAGTTTCCTAGATAGGAATCATCAATCATCATCATCTTCTTAATCCAAGACTTTTGTATCATTTTCACTATTGTTTATAGTTTTAATTTTTGGAAATTAAAATCCCAAAAGTAGCCCTCCAAAAAAGCCTAATGTCTCTGTTCAGAGGGATTTTTGGGAATCAACACATGGTGCCACTATATTGCCAACTATGGCTGCTACCAGCCCACTATTTGGTCTGCTACAGCCACTACATTATGGCTTCCACTGTAGCGGGCAGGGGCTGCACTAGCATGCTATTTAAAACCCCAGCAAGATCTCATGTGAAATAGAAGGATCAGATTTCAAATGAGGTAAACAATACCCACAAAATTAATGATGAAATATGCAAAAGATGGAGAGTACCCACCCAATTTTTTCAATATGTAATATAAAGACCCTTCTCCTTCATGACCAATCAGATGACCAAGATACCTGCATGGCCCTTCAGTGTAATGATGAATTTCAGGGGTTACTGGCCATACTATTCTCAATTTATGACCTTGCTTTATTGGGACAGTCTTGACAAGAATCTAAAACAGAGCCAAAATAATGAATAGATTAGAATCAACATGAAGAAATTAGTTAGATTTTACCATTAAGACAAATGGAAAATGTGCACCTGCAAATGCTCTGATTTGCATGGCTGAACATGAGCACGGAAACAACTTTTGTTGATGTTTCTAATATCCTGGAACTTTTCTTCTACAAGGTTTTGAATTTTATCAAGGCTTTCTGAAAATATCCATGCACAAATAATAGGATTGTAGCCATTCAAAAAAGATAAATAAATAATACAACCCATATATTGTAAACAAGACATTTGTTACCATTCGTGTATATAACTAGATGCATTAAATTAGCAGAATAGTTTTCTTCATAGAATTTGAGAAGCTCGTTCCTTGTGTCTAATCCTTTTGCTTTTGGTCTAACTTCCAAAGTGTCCCAGTTCCCTAACATAACAGCTATTTTAGATGCAGTATTGATTGTGATGAGAAGAACATTGCAACCATGATAACTATTGCAAATATTCCAGTTTCATTTGGACAAAAATATGTCTCTTAGAACAAATTATAATGAAGTTAAGCATAGTTTTAAGCACTAATCACCAGAGCAAGTTATATGCAGAATCATAAAAATGACATAATACTCATGCGCATAAACTTGAAATTTGTGCTTATTTAATAAATAAAAACACAAACTGATATTTGGAATTTCAATATTTTTATAAATCAACTCTAGGAAAATTATAAGGAAATATACTCCAGCTGGCTCAGAAGTCAGCAGGTATCAATATGATAAAAGAAGACAAAGATCCAAGAAAATCTAAAATCATATACTTTTTTTTTTATCAGCATCTAAAATCATATACTGCTGTCTGCATATCCAAAATATAGCCATGGCAGTCCCCGTGTACTTCAAAGAAGTTTGTAGCAAAATACTCCATTGAGTTTATCCCCAGTAGACAAATTTTATTTGAATTTGAATACACAATAATGCATTTAAACAGATAGAATTACAAAGAAAGACAGATTCTTAAAACTAATGAACTTGGACAAGGGAGAAAGCACATGACGATAAGCATTACAAAGCATCAGTCTGAAAATACTCCCTAATATTTTGGTTTAACAAAAAAAATTCCACATGTCTTCATTCTTGGACAAGGCAAAAAGATAACTTGGAAAAACATAAAATCTAGCTCTTGGCATTATCATCATATTTATGAAGCAACCAATCATTTTCATTATTAAAATAATAATTAGGAAAAAATATCAATATCACTGTTTTAAAAGATTTTGGACAAAAAGCAAGGCATAGCTCGCTATCAGTTCTTTGACTAAATAAATCACAAAAATGCAAGCAGTACGGTGCAAAAGTTCAAAGTTCAGTCGTTTGACTTTATAAAAAAATAAATCAACCACTGACCTGTACTAAATTTATGATACGGATGATCTTCATCACTGAGATGTTTCTGAAGCTGTATAGATTGTAATGTTTCAGGGGGGGGGAGACCGAGAGAGATTATAAATATTTCTCTATGAGGCTAAAAAACACAATTTGCAATGCCAGTAAAGCACCCAATGATCCACATACATATTGGTAGAGAGAAACCACAAGTATATAAGGAGGATAAACAAATCAGTCCAACTTCTTTAAATAACAGAAATAAATTATGAATATATTCTTTGGTTTAGTAAATGCATGTTGAAGGTTATTACCAATGTTCTTAGAACCAGACCGGTCATCGAACCGGTGAAAGCACTAGTTCAAGGGTCAATGGTTCAATCAGGGTCGAACTGGTTTTAAAAACTAGTAATATTGAACAAAAAATAACATGTGCATAAATTGATAATAATAAAAAATAAACTTCACTTAAAATTGTCATAAGTTGTAATATTTCTTAAAAAAAAAACCACGTCGTTTTAAAAGTTAAAAAAAAAAAACAAAACGACGTCGTTTTAAAAAAAAAAGTTTCAAGCGAAACTGGTAAAAAAGGTTAACCCACTGGGGTTTACCGGTTTTTGACCGATTCAGCGGTTTCGAGCCGGTTTAAGGACGCATCGGTTTTTAGGAAGCGTTGGTCCGGACATGTGACCGGTTCCCAATCAAACCGGCTGGTCCAGTCCGAGTTTCACAACCATGGTTATTGCTTATTAAGATTAGTCGATCCTTGGTTGAGATTTGAGAGAGAAGACAGGTAATCCTTGAAACACACCGTTTCACTAAAAGGGGAGAAAAAAATAATAAAACCCACCCCCTCCAGCATTCTCCCTCCCCCCCCCCCCCCCACATTTCCCAAAACTCCCTTTTTCTTTTTGCAGTAACCCACCCCCTCTCTCAAACCCTATCTCTTATTCCCCAAAATTTAATCTCTCCATCTTTCACTCATCTCCTTCCATTGTTCCGAAATTTTCAAGCTTTTTGCATCCTTGGGTCTTTCCATGCACAAGGTGACTCGAGAAAAAGGGGAACACTACTCATTTCCTTAGATTTTTCTATTTGATCTCTTTAAGGTAAATGTTTATGACCCATTGTGTTAGATGAGTTTTTTATGGCACTAATTAGTTATGGGTTGTATGAAAAGGGTTAGGAATTAAGTATTAGGGATTTTTTGTGGTTTCCTCCAAACCCTAGGTTTGCTAAAATTGGGGATTTTGTCTAATCTCTTGTTCTCTTATTTTAAATGCTTAGATCCTGTGAAAAATACTGTTGGTTGATCTTCCCAATAGCAGTGGAAGACATTGATTGCGTTATTTAGGTGAGTAGCTAATATACTTAGCGACGTTTTAAAAGTTTTTTTTTTGGAGAAGCAAGTAAACTTCAGAATATATATATATATATATTTGGTGAGCTTTGAAATTTAGTTTGAGATTTTGATAATATATATAAGGATGAATGTTGAACTATTTGTTTAATTTTATTTATTGAGTTCATGAATGATTTGTCGTTTGCTACAACAAAGAGATAATGTAGTCTATGAGTCAATTTCTCATAGTATAATTATTTGCCGTTTGCTACAACGAAGAGATAATGTAGCCTATGAGTCGATTTCTCATAGTATAATTATTTCCCGTTTGCTACAACGAAGAAATAATGTAACCTATGAGTCAATTTCTCATAGAATAATGATTTGTCGTTTGCTACAACGAAGAGATAATGTAGCCTATGAGTCAATTTCTCATAGTATAATTATTTATCATTTGTTACAACGAAGAGATAATGTAGCCTATGAGTCGATTTCTCATAGTATAATTATATGTGTCGTTTGCTACAACGAAGAGATAATGTAGCCTATGAGTCAACTACTCATAGTATATTTATATGTTCCGTTCGCTGCAAAGAAGAGATATTGCAGCCTACATGCCATAGTTATACAATTACCGCTCACCACAACGAAGAGATAATGTGGTCTATGTGCACATAGTGGAATGAAAGTTTGATTATATAGTTATTATTCTTGAATACCAGTTTATGAGTAGTTTTAACATTTTTATTTCTTTGAGTACATTGATTTCTAAAAGCAAATGTATTTGACTTATTTATTTATTTAATGTCATTTTAAAATTTCTTTGGAATGCAAAGACTCGTGCTATGTTATGCTCTCCTCCCTGTCCGCTTTGTATATTATACTCTCACTAAGTCCTTGTGACTTACTCCCTATTTTATTTTATTTACTCAGATACACAATAGTGGAGTAACTGACTTCATGGGATTTGTTGACATACCCAAGAATTTGACTATCTTTTGGTAGGCCTCCATTGCGTCTGATGGATATTTTATTTGTAACTCCAGTATAATGCAGCTATAGGGACCAGGGTCGTAATAGATTTAAAGAGAATTCCTTTATTTTGAAATTCAAATGATTCTCTCTTATACATATGATGATGATGATGTTCTGAGACACTTGATGATTAGTATTTATAATCAATATTGTTATTAGTAGACATTTCGGACAATATGTTAAGGGTCTGTGTTGTGACCTGAGACCTTGATATTAAATGGATGGAATGATATATATATATATATATATATATAGATTTGTCTAGATATATTATGTATTCTCTTACAAGTTATTTAATATAAGGTAGGCTAGCCAGACTAACGAAATCATAGTCTGTGCGCGATCCAAGGGTAGGTTGTGACAATCCTACTGCCCTTTCCTCAGCTTTGCTATCAATATGATTCAGCTGGAGAAGCATTAATAATTCTTCCATATTTTAATGTCCTATGAATAGTCAGTCCAAATATTTTTCGTGAGACCCTGGCCTCAAGAATCAGTAACAAACTGACTTTCAATGAATTTCAATGTTTCATCACTCTCAACAATTCAGCACCATTAGTAAAAGCTACACAACACATCTGGAAATGGAAGAAAAGGACACGACTAACTATTTCAACAAGTGAATCCTTAAAGTAATAATATAAGGGGGAAAAGTTATAACTGATGATAGACTTCCTCACACATCCTGAGCAATCTAAATAGTGCACCACAATTAAAGTGACAGAACAAGTTTATCCAGTACTCACACACATGACACATGTACTGGATAACCATGTTTAGCACCAGATTGCAATAAATGAGCTACTTACAGCTTTGAAACTTAATCTGCAGTATTTTAGACCATGTTAGAATAGTTGTTTGTTTAATCTTATTTACATACTTTTTGATGTATTCCAAAAAGGCTGTGTGTATTCCAAAAAGGCTATGTGTAGGGCAGGTTTCCCTAAGTCAGAACTTGTCACCTTCTTTTCTTCTCTTGTACTCTATTTCAGATATATAAATATAAGGGCTGGTGCTAAGTGGAGTGAGACACTTAAGCACTTTTATTCAAAATTTCATTCTCAAGTGACCAATTTAGCATCTCACAGTTGTGAAGAGCTACATGGATACAGTAAATGTTTTGAATATCATAGTTATCAATCTTGGATAGTAGCATGTAGCCAACCCAAAAAACACTATAGCAGTATTGCACATAGTAGGATGGCTGCTATTCTGAATTTCTATATATATAAATTTTGGGGGGTAATTATATACATAAATCTCTAAAATTAAGAAAAAGAATTACTCAAATTCATAATGTATTCATAATTTACAATTAAAAATCATAGGTTTTTAAGCATAACATACAAGTAAATAACAAGAAAACAAACAAATTTGAAAGACATTAATATTTCAAATACAATACATCTTAAATATTCAATAAAAAGTGAGGGTTGGTGTTGCACTGAGAAAAAAACAGAGGAGGTTGAGGGTTCAGAATTCAGAGTTTAGAGACAAATGAAGGGTGGGTGTTGTCAGAAATACTGCCAGCGATGGGTGGGTGTTGGTAAAATGGTATGTGTGTCACACGAAAGATAAAACATAGAAGCATTGGAAACTACAGCAAAATGGGTTTTTCCAAAAATCCTCACTCTAGCTCCACTACAACCACTATTTTTGCTGCGATTGCAACTGCTACAGCCACTACTTAAAAAATAATGGATATTCGAACTTGTAGTTGTAGCAGCCAGTGGCCACTCCAAACCATTAACGTGTGCTATTGATAATTATAAATGAATGTTAAAACTATATTGGGCATTCACTCCATGTTTAATACTAGTAGAAAATCTGTTTCATAATAACAATACTGAATTCTCATCTCAAACAACCAATTTTACCACAACCCCCTAAAAATGATTTAAAAGCAATAGCACATACCTGGTTCATTCTCCATGCATCAGATAATAAATTCTTCTGGTTTTCTGTAAGAAAGAGAGCAGCGGAAAAGTATACAGATAATTAACAAAGGAAATAAAACAAAAAGACATCAAACAATGAAAAAGACTAGCTAACCAGAGTCAACAGCTTTAATTTCCCTCATAGTGGCATCAGCAGACATCAATGGTTTATTGAAGAATTGAGCGAATCTGGAAGACAAACCATACCCCAAGCTCAGAAATTTTTATTAGGGAATAAAAAAGGAAATCATAAAAGCAGGATCTACCTGTCCAGAGCCTCTTCAAAGCCATCTGTGTTAACATCAAAAAAATAGTTGGTGTGTTCAGAAGATGTAAAAGCATTGGTGCTTCCTCCATGCTGTGTCAGGAAAGTGGACCACAGCAATGAAACCAAACAAAAGTTGTTGCCAAAAACAAATGTAAGAATATTTTAAAATAAATAAATCAATGGAATTAATTCAGCTTTCTAAACTCCAATTGATATTGATATTTGATACAATATAAAAAGAATAGAAATTCTTAACATTCTTAAAAATACTTTGCAGAGTGGAAGGCCAGAGAAAATGAATGAAACTAAATGCATGACATAATTTAAGCTCAAAACATATGGCAATGAATTATCATAAAGTCATATGGAGCTTTCCCTCCATTTCACTCCCTTTCCCCTTCTCCCAAACAAGCCCATGGGAAAACTTGAGAGCCCAAGAGACCACATTCCTACCCCTTCACCCAAAGAACCAAAATCCAGGTCTTCAGTCCTAAACCCTCACAAATTTAAAAACATGCCAAATTCATGATAATGTGATTGAATAAAAACAGTGAAGACATGACAAAATCTATTTAGAAAGATATAATATCCATACAGTTCATTTTGTCCTAGAAATGTTTCAAATTTGTGGTTCTCAATGTGTGGTTTATAGAATTTTATTTATGAAAAAGAGATGAAATTAAAAAATAAATAAATAACTACTGACTCCTTTATAATTAACATGTACACGGGAAACACACCTCTGTTTATTAAAGATATACTCACCTCTCAAGAAAATAGAGTACAAATATTTCAAATATCAAGTTAACTTATCCAATAAATTTTAATCATCAATTTTTAGCCTTGAAATATCCCATAAGGGTTAGATCATTTTATCTAATAAATTCTAAGAGGTTTAGATCATTTTTTTTATCAAATAACTGTTAACATATGTATGTACAATGCACATAGCAGTAGCATGAACTCAACTTTCAAGCAAGGTATCAAAAAGTTTTAGAAGTAGGGACTGCCCATGGAGTTTCAGTAACATAAAAGGAATACCGAAGTATTTTACTGAATTTGAATTTTATAAGGTTTTTATTTTTACATGAAGTTTCTTATTTTATACTATAAAGAGTGCTAGGAACATACTCTCTAACACTGTTTCTAACAAATTTTTATTGGTTAAAATTTATTGAAAACTACAAAATCAAGAGATATGATCATCAAATAAGATGTGAGACCCATGAAGATGTATCACTCCTAATAATAAGAAAGAGTGTTCTTACTTCCTAGGATTTCTCTTATACTATTTAGTGCTAGAATTCCTTTCAGTCCATTCTGGATATTGACAAATTTTCTCTCTAATTACAAATTTGTTCTTAATCAGTTAATATATGCATTTTTTGTCCTCTCACAGTCTCACCACCATCTTCCCCTTTAAGAGTTTCTGATTTCTGCAACCATAATAGAAGAATTGCATTTGATTATTTGAACCTAGTTAGGGGGGGTTGCATATTTGCTGTTAACAATTAGGATTTGATTTGAATATTTTTTGAATTATTTTCCAGTTTTCCTACTTTCCGGAAATTAGAGATAGTAAATCATGTTATAAATACTCAATCATGCCGAGGCTCCTCCAGCAATTCAGAAGACGTTTCTCCCTTTTCAAGTAATGCCTTTGACAAAATTTCAACAGCAACTACCATTTTATCAACAAATACCAATAAGATTAGGATACATGACAACAAGGATTAAATATTTCCTTTAACTATTTCATAGAATGATGGATCATGGATAAATAAAATTGAAGATCTGAAATACATAGGACAAAAAGGTTAAAAAATCTGTTGACAATTTCCATTAGGGGTGGTAAGAAAATTCCATTGCAGTTTTCACAGCTTAAAAGGGGGCAGACATCCGAACATTATGATACCTCAGTAATATACTTGGAGTAGCTATCTTCAACTGGGTATTTTTCACTCGCATAAAACAGCATGTGCTCTGTCAACAAAAAATATAAATAACCAGAATAAATTTTTTGAAATGGATATCATTTCAACACAAAAAGGAAAAAAAAAGTAAATTTTCAGCACCCCACCCATTAGCCATCAAAATATAGTTTTTGATATAAATTATAATTTCCAGATGCTAGAATCTAGTATCTTTTTTTCTTTGTTCCTAACAGCACTACATAAAGGTCTATATCTCAAAGTATCTAACAAAACATCACGAGTAGCAAGTGCTCCAAAAATTAGCTCCTCTGTTCGATGTCTACATTCTATCTTATCTTATCAATATATGTATTTCGTAAAAAGCTTTACATTATCACAGAATTGCCGACTCAAATCCTCTGTCCTTTTTCCCTGTCCTGGAATACAATGTTGGTTAAGTCACAAGGTTTTAAATAAATTGTGGTCACAGTTTCGTCACAATGAGGCCAATATGGTCACAATTGCAGTCCCGGAAACTCAAAAAAAAAAAACCTTGACGTTGCGACGGAAATAGCAGTCACTTACAATTTTAAAAACCTTTTGTGATTACAATTTACAAGTGTACATCAATCTTCAAATCTTCAGACTCATAAACCAATCTTCAAATTTTTTTATTTTTTATTTTTTAAATTCAAAACGATATTGTAAAAGTGTTATCTCTCTTCCCTCAGAAAATCTAGCTCTTTTTTCTCTACCTTCTTCTTCCTTCTTCCTCGACCGAAATAGCAGTCACTTACAATTTTAAAAACCTTTTATGATTACAATTTACAAGTGCACATCAATCTTCAGACTCATGAACCAACGACGAAAATCCTAAACATATCGAAACCGATACGCGACAGAAGAGAGTCAAAGTCGGATAAAGCGAAAATACCGAGGAAATGGGCGAGGCCTTCGAGGCCAGCAGGGTCACTGAAGTAACCGACGCCAACGTCCATGGAAGCAGCACACTGCAAGTGCAATAAACAAAACCAAACCACGAAAACAGAACAGCAAGTGAGCGAATTAAAACGAAAAAAGAGAATCGAAATCTGCGATCGAAGAGGAATATTTGACCTTATCGGTGTCGGGATCGCTAATGAGGAGCACTTGGAGCGAGTTGCGGAGCACGACTCTTCTGTAATCCCTCTTGTCGATGCGCGCCTTCACGATCTCCACGTCTTCCTTCCCCACTGCCATCTTCTCCTTCGCTCTCTGGCACGCAAAACCCTAATGTGTTCTTCTTTAGGCTTGGTGACGTTGGAAGGTGGTGATTGCTTTGTTCTGTTCCTTGCGCTCGAAATAGGAAATGGGAAGGGTGCTAACGAAGATTGATATTTCGCGGTAACGGAAAAGACTAAGGGGAGACGAAGACGACGACTTTGTTTGTTCTGTTTTTTTTCTAAGTCTCCTTTCGCGGAGTGTTGGGTAGTACAGGTCTCCTCTCCATGGTCTACATGCATCAGGAGTTAGGCAGGGCCTGCTCCTTCCTGTGTAGGTAAACAGGGTTAGGAATAATCTAATTCATTAATTAGTAACTAGAAAGTAGTAATAAGTAAATTAAATTAAATTTATTTTATGTAATATCATAAAAATTTAATTTTTAAAATAGTGATTATAAAAGTTAATCATTTTTCTATAAATATTTATTATTGAAAAATACAATATTTGTTGAAATTAATTGAAAATAACAATTTTATAAATCACATGTCATGTTTAATGATTTTTTTTTATTAGATGTCATAATTTTCAATAGATTTTAATTGATTAAAAGAATATATTTAAAGAAATATTGTGTTAGAGGGTATGTTGTTACTTGTTATTACTTTTCATGAAAGAAACACATTTAGAAGAAAGGGTTGAATAGTTTGTGGTGAAGTTTAAAACTTTTTCCGAGACTTTTTGCAAAACACGGACTCAAAAGAGGTCGTAAATGTTTCATCCAAAAAAAAAAAAACATGAAGGACAAACTAAAAACAAGAACACAAGAGACTTCAAAGGATTTTACTGACCAACACATTTACAACAAATATTTTTTATGTCACTTTTGTCTATAATAAACAACAATCTCAATATGACATTATTAAAATCTAAGTATTATTTAATACAAAGTCATTCGTAACTCTTACAAATAAGTATTTGATATATTACAATAAATTAAGTTTCAATGTGAAAATATGAAAGTTTATCACTTTACACAATACCTTTACAAATCAAATAATAAAAATAGGATAAATAATTACTTTTGTTCCTCAATGTGTAACAAATGCGTCCTTGAAAGATAAAGATACAAAATTTAATCTTTGAAAGTGTAAAAGGTACGACAAATATATCTTTTGTCACTAAAATTATTGTCAGCGTGGATTGTTAGTATAGGGACATATTTGTCATAATATTTTTTTTATTTTTCGTCTTTCCACTCTGCTAACAAGAAAATACAAAATTTAGTCTCCGAAAGTATAAAAGGTGTAACAAATATGTCCAGATGTTAATAATAGAGTGTGACTTATTATTATTATTATTATTATTATTATTATTATTATATGTTTATAATTTACTACTCCTATTCGTTTAGTACTCATGCAATATGTTTTTTAAATTTTTTTAATATATATATATATATATATATATATATATATATATATATTTATTATTTTGATTTCTTTGTCAAACCTTAATCTTTACTGTTAAAAAAACTTTATCTTATATCTTATAATTTTATCAAATTTCTACTAAATTTCTCAAAGTATAAGATATAAGATAGTAAAAATTTGATAAAATTATATCAAATCTTAGAGAGAATTAGATTGTGTTAACAAAAAATTCTCTAGCACTTGATGAGATTAACCGCCATAAGTTCAATCATATAAAATATAATATATAGTAGTAGAATAACAAATCTTGGAGATATTGAATTAAGTATGAACCCAAAGTACGATTGGTTTTGAAAGAAAGTTTTATAGCTTTAATGTGACATATATAAATGATAGTATTATATACAAACATGTTATATACAAGCATTATGGTTGAACTTAAGGCTCTTAAATTTCTTAAAATATAAGATATAAGATAAAAAAAATTTAACAACAAAGATTAAGGTTTGACAATGAAATCAAAATAATAAAAATATATATTAAAAGGAAATTTAAAAAATATATTATATAAGTACTAAACGAATAGGAACATTAAATTATAAACACATAATAATAATAATAATAATAATAATAATAATAATAATAATAATAATTAGTCACAATCTATTATTAACGTCCGGACATATTTGTCACCCTTTTTATACTTTCAAGACTAAATTTTACATTTTCATCTTTCAGGGACGCATTTGTTAGCAGAGTCAGAAGACGAAAAGTCAAAAATATATTATGTATATGCCCATATGCTGACAATCTATGTTGGCAATCATTTCAGTGATAAATTTATCCTTCCGTGTCATGTAGGCTATTTTATTAACGATGACGGACGGAAGTTAACGGCAATTAATTTTTTTTGAAACTATCAGACTTTGATTACACATTACTGTTCTATAACTTCTATTCTTATAATCAAGGACTTTAATTACAATTTAGGTGTGAGTCATGTGCCCTTTTATATTTCTCATTGACTTTCCTTTCTCTTTAACTTTCCTATTACATTCCTATCCCATAAAATATTAAATATTTATTATGAAGAAGACTTTTAAAAACGCTATCAGGTCAGGCCAAACTTTTAAAAAGGTCAGGCCGAGCCAAAATAAAAGTCTTTGATAGGTTATACGTCAGGGCTCAGGCCTCAAAGATTTATCGTAGGTTAGGCTCAGGCCTTTTAAAGCCTGTCTGGCTTATTCCCACCCCTAAGTGACACTCTGAAAAATAACATTTTTTTTGTCTTGACAGCAAACATTTCCCTGCATTAGAGCTTTTGTATGTTATAAACTGTTCCAAGTTGGAATTGTTGACGGGCCATGAAGATCAAAACTTCAACTTAAAGTTAAAAACAATAGTATTTAGTGAGCTGCCACAGCTACGGATTCTACCTCATTGGCTTGAAGGATCTGTTAACACATTACTGACCTTATCACTACAACATTGCCACAATCTTGAGGAGCTTCCAGATTGGCTGCCAATGCTAACTTGTCTGAGAGTACTTATTATCTATGATTGTCCAATGTTGCAGTCTCTTCCAGATGGCATCCATTACCTTGCTGCCCTTGAACATCTGGTGATTTAATATTGTCCTGAGTTATGCAGAAAATACAAGCCGCAAGATGGAGAGTGTTGGAACCAAATATCACACATAAAAAGTATCAAGATAGGATATTGGGAAGAAGAGTGGGTGGAAGAGGAAGAAGAATTCGAGGAAGTGAAAAGCTTTAATAACTACTATAGATGTTGAAGGCCTTTCTTTTTTCTGGGTTTCCTTAATGGACTTTCTTAATTTGCTTTGATTTATGTAATTATGTCCTCGATGATTATGCCAGTCCACTATATCTCTTTTATATATCTTCGTCTTTTTTTTCCTTATAGGATATTTGGGTTGGACGCAGGGGCAGTTAATTTTAGAGCCTCCCTGTCACTGATAGTTGTTCAAAATCCCTGTTTATTTTGCCTAGTTTTAATTTTGATAATTCAGCTTTCACTTATATTGACATCCTGATGATGACTAAATTATTATTTAACAATCCTACGCTGTTGCAAATTATATAGAGAGACAGAATCTTGAGGTAATAGATGCACTTAAATGCGGCAAATGAGCATCAACAGTTTTAAATGGTGTTATTTTTCCAAAATTTGGATAGCATTCCATTCAATTCAGTGATTAATTACTTACGTATGTTTGTTTGCCAATTGAAGTAGGTATTCATATATGCTTCTGTCTATGTTATATATTGTCCTTGACCTTGAGTCTCATCCATTCAGACTTTTATTTCTCCTATTTTTCCCCCACACAGGAAGACATATTTTGTTGTATATGTATGTAACTAGTTTCCCCCACTTAAATGTATCTTCTAGTCTTTTCTTTCTTTTATATTCATTTAAATCTTTGTATGATTTTATCTAGTTTTACAGATTAATGCATAACTCCACTCCACTCCATCCTGTCGTGCTCATATATTTTTATAAATTTTATCATAACTTTTAAGGGTAATGGTATCTGTACTCAGTAGCCGTATTCACACAACTTGACAGCAAACCCTCTGTTTCACGCATTGGTGAAATTTACGGAGGATTTCTAAATATGCTCCAATTTGTCAATAATTTTGGAATGTCCTTGCCACTAAATAACTAAACATCTCATTTTTTGATCTGAAACGTTTTAGTGTTATGTGCTGAGTATTCATTCCTTGAATGGTAAATTAAGGATTATTAGAAGTGTGATTACTCACTGATAAACTTTGATGTAATCTTTAGGTTCATGACTCGTGTTGAGTTGCTAAAGTGTTGCACCCTAATTTTTTTTTTATTTTGAACTAAAAAAACAGAATGACCAAATAAACATTCATGAACCTACATAGTTTTGCTTGCTGCCTAGGCTAACAAAATCTTTCAGTATGCAGCTTTTGGTATCCTCCATAAGGACCCAAAGTAAGTCAGTACGTAGAAGCTCTTTACCAGGTTTTCTACGCATAACCTGATTTGGCAAGGAAAGAAATACGCCACGCTTGCTTTGATTATAAGTTTTGGAGGGTATTTGTTGCAACTGTTCTGACTTAATGCATACTTGCAGCATGAAAACGAATATCAGTTAGTAGGCCTTAGAGTATTCGTAAGATGAGCTAACATGGTTTCCCATTCTTCAGAAAGTACTTGATTTTTTATACACTGCAAACATTTTGGCTTTAGAGTGCATTCTTTGCACATGTAGAGTTAGTAACGAGATGTATGAAGTCATCACTTCTATGAATTTAGCCTGAAAAACCTCTAACATTTCCACATCCAAGAATATTTGTGATTAATTATTAATGTCACGAAACACCTTTATCCTGGTGCTAATTATATTTATGATCATACGCATTTACCTTGGACCTAGATGTTGAGAGAAAAAATTATACATGAAATTACGATATAATCACAAGGTAACGTAGATAACACCGTTACACCAAGCAGTAAAGTATCAGCTACATCAATGCGTAGCAAAAATCTGAAGGGTGACAGGAAATGAAATCAGCACTAATCACAAGAATACCGTTTGTATATAAAATAGACCACTGCCTTCTGAATTGAGACCAATAGTGGGTAAAATGTACACAGATTAAATCCCTTTCACAACTAACATGATACTTTTGCTGCTAAACGCTGCAAAGTCATAACACTCAGTTAAATCCCTTTCTTAAGATTCATATTTTGCTTTCTTCATTTTTAAAATTCGTTGTTATTTAAAATTATAATTGTTAATCTAGAGGCAAGTTTTTAGCCCAACATGGCTATAGTAGGCTCAAGCCCAAACTTTATCTGTTTATAAATAATTTATTGAGTTTATTTTATTCAAGACTACATTTATTATTGTTTGGTGTAAGACAACAACCTGCATAATATCTTTTCTTGACTCTAGTCAAAGTAACAACAGTAATGTAATCCCTCAAAAGTCAAAAACTCTTGCCATCAACTTAATTTCTTCAAGAAATTTCAAACACGGATTGATCAGAAAATATCTTCCACTGTTGCAATTTCCTGATAACCATGACTGAATTAGTCCTCTTCAGCATCGCGGAGTCACTCATAGCAAAGCTTGCTTCTCAAGCATATGAAGAAACTTCTCAGGTGCTGGGTTTATACCACCATCTGCAAGAGTTTACACAGACTCTCTCATTAGTCAAGGCTGTGCTGTTAGATGCTGAGGAAAAGCAGCAGCAGAACTATGAGTTGCAGGAATGGCTGAGGCAGGTCAAACATGTTTTCTCTGATGCTGAAAATGTGTTGGATGAATTTGAGTGTGAAACACTACGAAAGGAAGTGGTTCAAGCTCATGGCAGCGCCACAACCAAGGTAGCTCATTTTTTCTCAACTTCTAATCCACTTGTTTTTCGTTATAGATTGGCTCAACACATAAAAAAAATCAAGAAGAGATTAGACAAGGTTGCAGCAGACAGACATAAGTTTGGTCTTGAAACAACTGACATTGATCGACGTGTTGTGCATAGGAGGGATATGACATACTCCTACGTTGTTGATTCGGATGTGATAGGAAGGAATCATGATAAGGAAAATATTATACGACTTTTGGTGCAGCAGAATCCTAATAATAATGACAAAAGTCTCTCTGTAATTTCTATTGTGGGGATTCCAGGCTTGGGAAAGACCACACTAGCAAAGATTGTGTTCAATGATAGGAGGATACATGAGTTATTCCAGTTGAAGATGTGGGTTTGTGTGTCTAATGACTTTAACATTAAGCAAGTGGTTATTAAAATCCTTAATTCTAATAAGGATTCTGCTCACCAACAAAATTTAGACATGGTAGACATGGAGCAACTGCAAAGTCAATTAAGAAACAAACTTGCCAGTAAAAAATTCTTACTTGTCTTGGATGACGTATGGAATGAAGATCTTGTAAAATGGGTTGAGCTGAGGGATTTAATACAAGTAGATGCTACAGGAAGTAAAATTTTAGTGACTACACGCAGTCACGTGACTGCTTCCATGATGGGTACTGTTCCCTCTTACATTTTAGAAGGGCTTTCCTTGGAGGATTCGTTGTCTCTGTTTGTCAAATGGGCATTTAAAGAAGAAGAGAAAAGGAATTCCTATTTGGTAAATATTGGGAAAGAAATTGTGAAAAAATGCAATGGGGTTCCTTTGGCAGTGAGAACATTAGGAAGTTTACTGTTTTCAAAAGATAACAGAGAGGAATGGGAATTTGTGAGAGATAATGAAATTTGGAATTCAATGAAATCTGAAAGTGGTATGTTCGCTGCACTTAAATTAAGTTTTGATCAAATGCCATCCAATTTGAGGCGATGCTTTGCTTTGTTCAACCTTTACCCATGTGGGCATGCATTTGATAGTTTTGATGTTACATCCCTTTGGGGAGCACTTGGTTTTCTTCCATCACCAAATAGAAATCAAATATTGAAACACGGTGCAAATCAATATCTTTGTGAACTATTCTCAAGATCTTTTCTACAGGATTTTGTTGATTACGGCATTGGCTTTGGTTTTAAAATACATGATTTGGTGCATGATATTGCACGGTATTTGGGTAGAGATTCCATAATGGTAAGATACCCCTTTGTGTTTAGACCCGAAGAAAGGTATGTCCAGCATCTATCTTTTCCTGAAAACGTTGAAGTTGAAAATTTTCCCATCCACAAATTTGTAAGCGTGAGAACCATACTATTTCCTACCTCAGGAGTTGGAGCCAACAGTGAAGTGTTTTTGCTTAAATGCACATCACGGTGCAAACGCTTACGGTTTTTAGATTTAAGTGATTCTATGTACGAGGCTTTGCCTCCTTACATTGGCAAGTTGAAACATTTAAGATATCTCAGTCTTGAGAATAATAACAACTTAAAGAGGCTTCCTGATTCTCTTTGCAACCTCCTAAAGTTAGAAGTTTTGATACTTAGTGGATGTTCAGAACTTTTAACACTGCCAAATGGTTTAAGAAAGTTGATCAGTCTTCAACATTTGGAGATAACCACAAAGCTACGTGTTTTGCCAGAGGATGAGATTGCAAACTTGAGTTCTCTTCGGATTCTCAGAATCGAATTTTGCAACAATGTGGAATCTTTGTTTGAAGGGATTAAACTCCCTACTCTTAAAGTATTGTGTATTGCCAATTGCCAGAGTCTAAAGTCGTTGCCACTTGATATTGAACATTTTCCTGAATTAGAGACTTTGTTAGTTGACAACTGTGATGTGTTGGAATTTTCCAAGGAGCATAACAACCAAAATTCCAACTTGAGGCTGAAGATTGTAAATTTCATTTCATTGCCACAGTTGGTGACCTTGCCTCATTGGCTTCAAGGATCGAAGGACACATTGCAATACTTGTTAATTTCAAGCTGCAACAATCTTGTGGGGCTTCCTGAATGGCTATCAGCTATGACTTGTCTGAAAACACTGTGTGTCACAAGTTGTCCTAACATGTTGTCTCTCCCGGATGGCATCCATCGCCTAACCACCCTTGAACGATTGGAAATTGATGGATATCCTGAATCGCTCCAACACTTAACCATTGATGAACCGGAAGAAGTCAAGGAAGAGGTAGAAGAATTGGAGTAAGGGCAAAAGGCAGAGGTAAGTATTAAAACACAGATAAATGTTGGTTTTTCTCTGTTTTGGGTGACATAATGTGTGTTGTTGTTCCTGAGGAATTCTTTAATTAATCATCTAACAATGCTTTTTATTAGTATGCCACTTTACTAGAAACTGAACTTGGATAATTTGTTTGAATTGAACACAGAATGGAGCAGGGAATTCAGATAGGACACCTCCAACTAGGTGAACATTCAATTTCTTTTACTGTGTAGTGTGTACTTTCCTGAGTGTTTAAATAAATTCTTTTGATTGAATGTGTTTGATTTGTTATCTGGTTAGTTGCCTGGGTTCTGATATTAAGTACTCAACAACAATATTTCTAGTAAATCACTTTTTGTGAAAATGTTACAAATGACATTTTAATCAATTAGGGGAGGGATAATATCTGAGTGAGGAGGAAAACGTTGTTTAAAATTAAGTAGAGAATATTGTTTCACCAAAGAAAAGTTTTATACTTTCTTTGCTTCACAGAAAATTTGTTCATACCTTCTAATAATTTCTTTTAAGTGCTTCGATTATTTTAAAGAGAATTTCTTATTCATGGTTTATACCATCACACTAGGAGTACGTTTGCTAATTTGCCTTAGTGTGCTGGCAGATGAATTCAAGCGCTAAATGAAACGGATTTCCAATCACAACACACAAGTGCATACACTCAGTTTGAAAATTAAATTTATCTTATGATTTAACATGAACATTATGAAAATTATATTTAATTATCTTATGATATAATTACTTTATTGTTTATATTTTTCTATAATATATCCTGCCATGCTCATATTTTAATTTTCAAATATTTTATCGTAACTCGTGCTCAGAATCCGCATCAACTTCACACCAAATAGGCTGCAATTTGGTAACAATTGTGGCGTGTCCTTTGTCACCTTAACATCTCAATTTTGATTCCAAACAATTCATTGTTAAGTTGATATAAACTGGGTATCCGCAGAATGTTAAATTCTGAAGGATTATTGGAAGAGTAATTAAAGGTTCATGAATTATCATGTACTTTTCGTAATATTTTTATCAACCTTGTTGCATGATTGTATCCTAATTTTTTCTTTTGAAGTAAAAAATAAATAAAAAAGAAGCACATTGTTAATATCTATCTTAACCTTTCAAGTTTCAATTTGCAGCCTGCAGAATCCACCATAAACACGTTGGTAGGAGCGCCCTTTACAAGGTTTTCTATACATCATCATCACTCGATCTGACAAGGAAAGAGATTTGTCAAACTTGCTTAGATTATCTGAGTGTTGGAGGTGAGTTCTGGGAAGTGCCAGTCCCTTTGCTTTCAGGATCAAACCCTTAAGCTTTGATTATCTGTGATTAATAATTCCATTGGATTGACATAAAAAAAAAAATCTTATACTCTGATAACCAAGTATCTAGTGACTTTCCTAATAAACTTCATCAAAAAATCACATATGTCTATGTGATAAAATATTCTCTTATAATAGATTTTTAAATTTAATCAATTAATCTTATTCATTTTGATCCTTGTATGAATTCGTCTAGTGTTACAGATTAATGCATAACTCCATTCCACCAACTACAGAAAAGTAAATATCAGTGAACACGTCTCGGAAGTTAAAACTCAAGGCATTCCCAAGATGAGCTAGCATCACTTGAAAAGATTAAATTTTGAACATTCTTCTGGCTTTAGTGTATATTATTTGTATTTGTAGAGTCAGTATCAACTTAAGCAGCCATTCCCTCCATGAACTTATGTATCTGTCATGACTCAAGAATATAATGCCATTGGTTTGAGATTTAAAAAATATCTTATACAATGATAATGAGCTGAGACCCACCTATATGTTATCCTAGTTCGGATCAGGATCATACTCAATAGGCCTTGGTCCTAAAAATGTTGTCTCCAAAGATGAGAGGAAAATTTATAAAACAAAAGGTAAATAATCACTTTTGTTCTTAAAAGTATAATTCGTTAATAAAGGTGTCCTTGAAAAATGTAAATACAAAATTTAATATTCAAAAGTGTTAAAACTATAACAAATATATCTGATCATCAGTACTGTGCAGTAAAACAGTTCAGCTCTGATATTTAGGAGACTCCGAAGTATTTCTTTAAAATAACCAAACAGTTCAGAATTTCAGAAGCAAAAGAAGAAGAGGTTCTACTAGCCAATGGTCAGCAATTCCAGGAAAAGCAGAAGCAAGATGGACAAGGATTGCATGGCTGGCAAAAGGAAACGAGATTTACTAAGAATATATGATAAAATCAATCAGTAAAAATATTCCTAACAAGAAATTCAAAATTTACACATTACAGGATTTACTGAAACTAAAAAAGCATACAGGAATTACAGAGACTAAGAAAGTACAGGCAACAATGAAAAAGATGTGATTTAAAATCAAATACGTAATATAAGCATTAAAAAGAAGGATAAACTCATTACTCCAGTGGAAAATTGATTGCACAACATGGTTCATTCACTTTCCTAAGCCCTATGTCCGCATAAGTATCAAAATGGTGACATTTTTGTCTTTCTTATCATATAGACAAGTTTTTCACCATGAGACATATTTATCTCACCTTTTTATCGATTAAATTTTATTTTTTCATTTTTTAGGAACTAATTTATCAATATTATATATTTTCAGAGATAAAAATAATTACTTGCCTAAACATATCCTTTAATTAATTAAATATTGTTAGTAATTTTTTTTCTATTTAAAATATTATAGCTCTTTATTTTTCAAACAAAATATTCGCAAATTGAGTCAATTAAATTATTTTAATTATTTCTCCTCTTAAAATTGATTAAAAATACATTAAATTTTACTATTTTGTCCATTCTGGACAGAAACAGAGAAAATGTTGCTTTTGAGTTTTGTGTAATTAATTATTAAATAACTCTTATTTTTCTTGTTTTTTTATTATAAATATTTATGTGCTCAATGTTTTTATTTCATCCATTCTGGATAGAAAGAGAGAGCAAATTTATTTTTTAATTAAATTATTAAATTATCCTTATATATATTATTTAATTTTTTACACGGTTAAGTAAAATGAAAAAATAGCATTTTTCTTTCATTTTCTTTTTTATTGAACAACTTAAAAATAATCTTATTTTCTATTTCCTTTTTGTATTATTTTATTTCTCTCCTATCAAATAAATTTTTCAATAAAATAAAATTCACACAAAAATTAAATTGGTTTAATTTTAAAATAAATAGACTTGGTTTACTTAAAAAATTGTTAGAAGAACCAAAATTACCCTATTCAAAGTCAAAATACCAAATATGTAAAATAAAAAATTAGTAGAGATAAACACAATACTTACAATTGACTTATCATATGCATACAAATTACAAAGATTCATTTCCATATATCTAATAAGAATATTCCTGCCCTTGCTAGTTTAGTTTTATGTTACTGAAAAATACTGGGTTGAAGAGGTCCCTTATCAATTGGATCTCATTATAATTGAGGATGCTCCTTGCTCTATTTTTTGCTGAATAAAATCCCAATTCCTTTCTTTCAAAAAAAAAAAATCCCAATTCATACGTAAAAAAATAAAAAGAATGTTCGTGATCTGTCTTACTACCATTATCCAACTCAAAGTCAATTTAGACAAATTTTAGTTTTACAATATGTATTGCTTAAATAAGTGCTTATATACTAATATCTATAAATTAATTTAAATAATTTTAGAGGAATCTTTAAAATTTGATACAAACTTTTTTATATAAAATTATCACAAAAAGCTTTTATTTGAGTTTGTATTTTTTTATTCGATAAAAAAATATAGTATTCATGTTTTAGGCTTTTAGCGATACAGAGGTTGACAATTTTTTATGAATAAGATAACGTAATTTATTGTTGGTGAACACAGTTAGAGGGATCCCCTCAAATTGAAGGTTTTTTATTATGAGTTTAATGTTTATATATCAATTATTAATATATCAATTTTTTTTTCTTTTTTTTATTACACTCAAATTTAAGTTTAAGACATCCACAAAATTCCAATATCTAAATATAAAAAGTGATGGGCATTGAGCTTAAGTCTCCTATTAATTTGATAATTCATGGGACCTCTAATATCTTAAAATTCCAAAAAAAATATAAATGACTTCACCGTTGGAGAGATTAAACTATACTGATATAATTTTGATATTTATTACATTATTTTATAATATATGAATCATATTTTAAGAAATTATTTATTAATAATAAGGTTTTATAATTATTAATTTAATTTTAATTATTCTCAGTTTCAAAAGAAATTTGTTTTTAAGATACTTTATGTTTTTTTGTTTTACAAGTGATGAACGATAATCGAAAAAATGTTTAGACGATGATGAAGAATATCATAAGAAAAGCTAAAATACTTTTTTTTCTTGTAATTTAATGTTTCTTTTTTATTTTTGTCCTTATAAATTCTTTTCCCTTTTAATCTTTACTAAATGTGTTTTGTTTTATTTTTTTATCCTCAGCAGGATTTGATGACAGGCACAATTGGCTAATTCTCCGCACTAATTGTCTGCGGTTGAAATCATGCATGTTTAATGAAAAACTGGCTGGCTCTGTCCACCAAACAAAATCTCCCCCAATCACACTGCCCGTATGAACAAACTTTGTACAACCAGCTTTCATGGGAAAGTTCATATTATGTGTGCCAATAGACTAGTGTTTAGTGTTTTAAACCGTAACAAAGTGTTATCTTAAGCATTTGAAAGATGAAGATTAAAATAAACATAATTTGTAGGAATTAAAACAGTTATTTTAAGAAAAAAAACAAAAAAATATTAAATTAAAAGGATAAAAATTATATTTAAACCTCAACAAATTTGACAAAAATATGATATATTTTTTTGATAAAACCTAAATTCGATCATTTGCAAAAATATTTTTTTTATCAGACTTTATTTATTTTACGATTGAACTGTGGATTAGTAAGGATTTTTTTTTCATTGGAGGATTAACCCAAACAAATATCATTTTCAATAAAATTAAGTGTCTATTTTTTTTATGAAATTTATATTTTAGAATAAGAAAAAATTATTTATAAAGTCCATTATTTCTATTATTTTATCTTCGATTAAATAAGAGCAATTGATTAAATTCTAAAAAACTTTTTCTCTCCTTGCATTCTTGCCTTGTATCCAAACATAGGGGTAACAATTATTATTAGTTCCTCTAATAATACATTGGTGTTTGGAGTTTAACAAAACTAGCAGTTAATTGAAAACTAAAAAATTAATTAGAAGTCAGAAATTTAAAGCAGAAAAACTAATTTATTAAATTATAAATATTTAATAAAATTAAAAATTAGTGTTTTAAAAAATACTACTTTAAGTAGTATTTAAAAAACATTAGAAGTTACAAAAAAATTTACTAAAAAAAATTATTTATTAAATAACTAAATAAAATTTTCAATTTATAAAAAAATTAAAAGTTAACTAAAATATCTTCGCCATGATAATCTTTGTATCATTGTATGTAATTTTAATGTTTATAAGATAATTAAGAATAAAAAAAATGAAAAAAAATATTTTGATTTAATCAAAAGAAACAAAATAAAATTAATTACATCTAAACTAGCACATCTTAACAAATGACTTTTTTTTAAGATATTAAGTTTTCTTTTCAACTTATACTGTGAGATTTTTTATTATTTTTTGTATTTAATTATTAAATCGATTTAATGAATATTCGTAGTTCATCAACTAACAAAAAGTCATAGAATTTGATTTAATCGTAAAATGGTCACTTTATTTGATTTTTTATTATTAAAATCATACAAGAAATAATGAAAACATTTTTTTTATTATTTCCACTATTTCATTTATAAATTACTGAAAATAAAAATAAGAATAAGGTGATATTTCTATAGATAAAAATAAAAATAAAAGATAAATTTTCAAACCAATCATTCGTAAGTCTTTTTATTTTATTAAGAATCATTCGTAACATATGACACACCTATAATTAATATCCTTGGAAGTTTGCATTGCATAAATAAAAAATGATATTTGCGAGTTGAAGTCTTACGCAAACCAGTGTCCACCCGGTTAAATTAATAACTTTTAGTTTCATTTTCTTGTGGCGTATGCACCTCCGTATTCTGTATGGCAAAACTGTAGAGGTGTTCGCGGTACAGTGGTTTTTTTTTTGTTAAAATTATATTCGAATCAAACAATAAATTAACATGCTATTTGATTTGGTTTGGATTTTTTAAAAAATAAAATCCAAACCAAACCAATCTATACGGTGTGATTTGGGTGTTTTTTTTTATTTTTTTTTAAATTATAAAATCTTGTTTATAATCATAATAAAAATTAATATGTTGTAAATTTAAATATTTCTTAAGAAAATAAAGTATAAAAACATAAAAAAGTCAAATAATTCAAGTAATTCATAGAAATCTGCTACAACAATAAATAAAACAGTCAAAGAATTAATATTTCCTTTAATACTCAATCAATACTCAACACTATTATCTTTAAATTGAAAATGTAAAGAAGATGTGTCATCCAAATCCAAATCCAAATCCAAATCTATTCATGCTTCTTAAAATAACTCTAACTAGAACAACAAATCATCATGTCATACAAATACCTTCACATACTAATCAAACATAATTTTTTGCAAATCTCTCCTACAATAATTTTTTTTAGAGGATGCGCCGCTGATGCAGAACGGAGGCCCGCTGGTGTAGTGGACTATGTGGAGGCACACTGTTAGGTAGGAAGAAGAAAAAGAAGGTTAGGGTTTTGAGGTTTGTTGCTGCCTGATACTCGTAGAAAGAAGAAGAAGAATATTAGGATTTAGGGTAATGATAAGTGAATCATGAATTGTGTAGTGAGTAGTGTATAAGTGAAATGCAACACAGAAATAAATGAAACCTAAATAGTAAAACTAAAACGCAATTCACACCTAATGGATCATGTCACACGTACTAAAATAAAAATTTTAAAAAATATATAATATGTAAACATGTGGTTTGGTTCAGTTTGATTTGGATTTTCAGTTAGAAATTGAAACCCAACCAAACCGCTCGGGTTTCTATAAAAAAAATCAAACTAATCTAAAATCTCGCGATTTGATTTAGATTTCAAATTTTTTTTTTTGCGGCTTGCGATTTTTCGTTTGGGTTGGTTCGATTTTGAATATCCTTAAGTAAAAGGTTAAACCAAAGTCAAATATTCCTCATTACGTTAGTTTTATCTTTCTTCTTTTAACAAAAATGAATAAATGAAGTGAAAGAATATCATTATTAGTCTTATTTTTAAGACTTGGTTAATTAATTATTTTTCACGTTAATGTAAAAGAATTATATATATATGAATAGACATGAGCAAGAAGATACTAATACAGATTCCACATCATATTTTAATTTAACTTCAGTCTACATCAAATGAAATCTTACGTCATTAAAATAAAAATATAATTTAGTATGAAGCTAGCATAAAAGGGAGGACTGAGGAGGGAGTGCTTATGGTTAAAGCATACTACAATACAATAAGTTGGAATTATAAGATCTTAATTAGGGTTTGTTGTTGTTGGAGATGGCGACCAAGTTTTTAGCTTTAGCTTGTTTACGTAACAATGAGGGGTCGGGGTACCTATCGCCACGACCTCACTACCCGTCGATGCCGAAATATCCAAAGGGAGTGACAGAAGAAGAAGGAAGCAGTAACGTATCGTCCAAGGCACTTTTCTCCGTCGTCGGAATGACTTGCTCCGCCTGTGCTGCCTCCGTCGAGAAAGCCGTCAAGCGTCTTCCCGGAATTCGCCAAGCCGTCGTTGATGTTCTCAACAACCGTGCCCAAGTCCTCTTCTATCCATCCTTTGTTAACGTAAGTTATATACTATTAGCAAGCGTAATCATATGGTACTAACTAGTTGTTATCTTATCAATGTTTTGTTCTTCTTTTTTTTCCTTTTTCCGGGCACCCTTGCATACTACGCCCCCTTCTTTAATGTTGGTTTGTCAAGTCAAATGTTATATTAGATCAAACGTTTGCCATTAGAACAAAAGTTATATTGATTTAAGGATTGATAATAAGTCTATCAACTCCTTGGAATCGATCTTGCTTATCAAAGAAAGTCTTCAGTCTCCCAGAATATCACTAGAGGGATTTCAACTCATGACCCTCTTACACCGTCGGTTGTATTAAGTACCTAAGAGAATAACTTTATTCCTTTAACTAAGAATTATCATATATCCACGTTTAACTTAATGGGCTACACTCATTGTAGGCACCATGAGACGATGTTGACCAAATATAATCCAACAATAAAGATGTAAGATAATTTTATAGATTTACTTAGTGATTTTTTTATAGAGTCGCACTCTTAAAAATGAATCTGGTATTTTTAGATTTAAATATAATCCTTAATTTTTTTTCTCATTCATGCTATCTGATTTTTTGGAACGGAACCCTATATTTCGAATGATAATGTATGGACATGCCATTTGACATCACCAAAGAGAAAGAAAGGGGAAAAAGTGTAGATATAAGTAGTAATAAAAAGAGAGAAATAACATGTGTTAAGTGTTTGTAAAAATAGGTTGTTCACATATCATTCGTAGATTAGTGACATTTGTCGCATGAATCCTGAGCTTTCTTACCAAAATAGTTTAAAAAATTATTTTTCTATCTAGATTGGTCAAGAAACATATTATCAATATGGGTAATTCTCGTCATGTCGGCAATGGGAGGTGCCATTTTGGACTGCATGATTTTACTCTGATTTTCCTATCAACAGGATGTTTTGAAACTCAATTTTATCCGCTTAGATGCGTTATTTTTACATGAAATGATGTTGATTCCATTAGTTTTCATGTTGTTCTATCTAATGGTAGTATTCACGTGCCTCAAATCATACTAAAAATCAAGTAAAACAAGCCTCAAAAACTGAAAAAAATGTATTGTAGAAAATAATTTTTTTTCCTATCAGCAGTGTGTTTTGAAGCTCAATTTTGTCTGTTTAGATGCGTTATTTTTGCATGAAATCATATTTATTTCATTAATTTTCAAGTCGGTTTACTAATGGTAGCATTCTTGCGCCTCAAATCACACTAAAAATCAAAGTAAAACAAGCCTCAAAAACGAAAAAAAAAATCACGCAGAATGATGCAGTCCAAAGTAACGCCACCAATTTTGACAAACCACCTGAAAAGGTGACAAACATCAAAGTGACACCTCCCAGGTGACAAAGCATTGAATGGCACCTCTCATTGCCAACGTGACTAGAATCACCCATATTGGTAATATGTATCTTGAACAACCGTTGCGAACTCATGCATGTTAATTTGGTAGAACTTATAAGAATAATTCAGTGATTTGTAGTTGTACACTTGTACTGTTAGCTTTTTTTTCACATTTGTTCTTGATGTGTCGATTACATTAATTCTTTCTTAGGAAGAGACCATTCGTGAGGTCATTGAAGATGCTGGATTCCAAGCCACATTCATCAGAGATGATAACGAGACATCTGTTCAGATATGCCGCATACGTATCCAAGGCATGACATGCACGTCGTGTTCCTCCACCGTCGAATCCGCTCTACAATCAATCCAAGGAGTGGTGAAAGCCCAAGTGGCTCTTGCAACTGAGGAAGCTGAAGTTCACTACACTCCAAACGTTGTTACCTACAACCAAATCTTGGAAGCTGTTGAAGACACGGGCTTTCAGGCCACGCTTATAAGCACAGGCGAAGACATGAGCAGAATAGACATTCAAGTTGAAGGCATAAGAACTGGTCGTTCCATGAGACTCATTGAAAATTCTCTTCAGGCCCTCCCTGGGGTCCAAGGTGTAGAAACACACCCTGAGTTCAACAAAGTATCTCTTTCTTATAAACCAGACTTGACAGGACCGAGAAATTTCATCAATGTGATCGAAGAAACGGGATCTAGGCGTTTCAAGGCTAAGATTTTCCCTGAAGAAGGAGGAAGAAGGAATAGTCATAGGAGGGAGGAAATAAGGCAATACTATAGATCTTTCTTGTGGAGTTTGGTGCTTACTATTCCTGTGTTTCTAACCTCTATGGTGCTTATGTATATCCCTGGAATTAAGCATGGAGTAGATGCTAAAGTTGTGAACATGCTTACAGTGGGCGAGATTATAAGATGGGTGCTTGCTACACCAGTGCAGTTCATTATAGGGAAGAGGTTTTACTCTGGTGCTTACAAAGCATTACGCCTTGGCTCTCCCAACATGGATGTTTTGATTGCCTTGGGGACAAATGCAGCATACTTTTACTCAGTGTATTCTGTGCTGAGAGCTGCTACATCTCAGGGTTTCAAGGGTACTGATTTCTTTGAGACTAGTGCTATGCTTATTTCGTTTATTTTGCTAGGGAAGTACCTTGAGGTTTTGGCCAAGGGCAAGACGTCCAATGCAATTGCCAAGCTCATGAACTTGACACCTGACACTGCTATACTGTTGACCCTGGACAGTGAAGGAAATGTTGTTGGTGAAGAGGAAATTGATAGCAGGCTGATTCAGAAGAATGATGTGATTAAAGTTATTCCTGGTGCAAAGGTGGCTGCGGATGGATTTGTTATTTGGGGTCAGAGCCACGTGAATGAGAGCATGATTACAGGTGAGGCACGTCCTGTGGCTAAGAGGAAAGGTGAAACTGTTATTGGAGGAACTGTGAATGAGAATGGAGTGTTGCATGTTAAGGCTACCTGGGTTGGATCAGAGAGTGCTCTTTCTCAGATTGTTAGACTTGTTGAGTCAGCACAGATGGCCAAGGCTCCTGTGCAGAAGTTTGCTGACCGCATTTCTAAATACTTTGTGCCTCTGGTAGTTAATTATATAACATACGCTTTTTAAAATTATTTTTTTATTTGATTCATGTCTTCAAGACATTTTTTTTAATTGAATCCTTATGTTTATATATATAGTACTTACTTTTGAAGGGTTTTCTTTGTGCAGGTTATTTTAATCTCATTTTCAACTTGGCTTGCATGGTTTTTAGCTGGAAGATTTCATGCTTACCCCAAGTCTTGGATACCATCTTCCATGGATAGCTTTCAGCTTGCTTTGCAGTTTGGGATTTCTGTCATGGTCATAGCTTGTCCATGTGCTTTAGGTTTAGCAACGCCAACTGCTGTTATGGTTGGCACTGGAGTAGGTGCATCTCAGGGAATACTTATCAAAGGAGGTCAAGCATTAGAAAATACACATAAGGTCAGCATTTGACAACTAACATATATAGCTCCTTAAATTCAGGATTTGCTTTGTAAATGTTGGTGAAACTAACATGGACTAGCTTAGCTTGTCATAGGCACACAACTTACCTTTTGTGCTTATGAAAGAAAAGTTGTATGTATATACACACACAACATTTGAATCTGTTTGTGGTGGTTTGTCTTGTAGGTGAACTGTGTTGTATTTGACAAAACAGGTACTCTCACAATCGGGAAGCCTGTGGTAGTAAATACAAAGTTGTTGACAAATATGGTACTCCGGGAATTCTATGAACTTGTGGCTGCAGCTGAGGTAGGCATTCTATTATTGAGTTTCGCATGCTTATAAAGTTATTCATGAATAATTGTGAATAAATTTCGTTGTATAATTGGCTATGTCAGGTGAATAGTGAGCATCCACTGGCTAAGGCCATAGTTGAGTATGCCAAAAAACTGAGAGATGATGAGAACCCCATTTGGCCAGAGGCACGGGATTTTGTGTCCATTGCTGGACATGGAGTTAAGGCCATGGTTAGAAACAAGGAAATACTTGTGGGTAACAAGAGCTTGATGGAAGACCACAATGTTGCACTTCCCATCGATGCTGAAGAGATGCTTGCAGAAGCAGAAGCAATGGCTCAAACTGGAATTATAGTGTCTATTAATAGGGAAGTAGTTGGGGTTTTAGCAGTATCTGATCCATTGAAACCAGCTGCACAAGAAGTCATTTCCATTCTCAAGTCTATGAAAATTAGGAGCATCATGGTGACTGGGGACAATTGGGGAACTGCCAATTCTATAGCAAGGGAAGTTGGAATTGAAACAGTTATTGCTGAGGCCAAACCAGATCAGAAAGCAGAGAAAGTCAAGGACTTGCAGGTACATTATTTAAAATTGTGCTTCTAAAATTGTAGATAATACTTTAAGCAACGTGTTGTTCAATCTTCATCCAATAGTAAGCGAAATTCTGATTAGATGTCTAATATTTTACACTGAAAGTGTATATAAATTAAACTCATACTTAATCCTACATCTCTAACATATATTACCTGTGGTTAACATATTGAGTACCCTTTTTTTGTTAGGCTTCTGGGTGCAGGGTGGCTATGGTGGGGGATGGTATCAATGACTCACCAGCACTTGTGGCAGCAGATGTAGGAATGGCAATTGGTGCTGGTACAGACATTGCTATTGAGGCTGCTGATATTGTCCTAATGAAGAGCAACTTGGAGGATGTCATAACTGCCATTGATCTTTCCAGAAAAACGTTTTCTCGTATCCGCCTCAACTACATATGGGCTTTGGGCTATAATCTACTTGGCATTCCAATTGCTGCTGGAGCTCTTTTTCCTTCTACACAATTTCGGTTGCCACCATGGATTGCTGGGGCTGCCATGGCTGCATCTTCTGTCAGTGTTGTGTGCTGCTCTCTAATGTTGAAGTATTATAGGAGACCCAAGAAGCTGGACAACCTTGAGATACGAGGCATAAGCATTGAGTGATGTGAAATAGGGTGCAGAAGAATTCAGGGTGGGGCTTGTGTTTGCTATTGTATGTTACTGTTAGTGTTAGTGCGTGTTTGGAGGAGCTTGATAAAATTGATTTTAAATCAAAATGATTTTAGATTAATATGATTTTATATAATTGATTTTGAAGTAACTTTTGATTTTTGTTTGGGTAATATATATTAGAAAATTGATTTTTAAAGAGAATTTCTAGATATATAGTTATATATACCCACAAACCAATTCAGGTTGAATTGAAAGTTCCTCCTATGTGTTTCAAAGTCACCGTGATTGTGATTTTGAGGGTCGAACGTGAAATTATAAAATGGTATCTAAAGATATTGTTATACAATCAAATCAAGTTTGACCAAAATCACTGTAGTTACACAGTCAAAATTTGTGTGAACTATTGTCAAGATCTTTTCTACAGGATTTTGTTGATTACGGCATTGGCTTTGGTTTTAAAATACATGATTTGGTGCATGATATTGCACGGTATTTGGATAGAGATTCCATAATGGTAAGATACCCCTTTGTGTTTAGACCCGAAGCAATGTATGTCCAGCATCTATCTTTTCCTGAAAACGTTGAAGTTGAAAATTTTTCCATCCACAAATTTGTAAGTGTGAGAACCATTCTATTTCCTACCTCAGAAGTTGGAGCCAACAGTGAAGTGTTTTTGCTTAAATGCACATCACGGTGCAAACACTAATCCTGTTTGAATGGATATTCTTAACAGAGTAATTTATTTTAAATGAGACATTGAATATCTGTTATTTTAAATTTAGTGTTTGAATAATAATTTTAAGAGAAATTGAATATTTATCATTTTAACAGGAAATTTTAATTATCAAAAAATGAATAATTTAAAATTCTCTTAAAAACTAAAGAATCTCAATTCCTCCTCGCACTCATTCCTCTCTCTCGGTCTTTCCTCTCAAGAGACGAGACAGACAGTGCTCGCTCCTCTCAAGCCACACGTTCTTCGCCCACCCACTCTTGCTTTGCCTTAGCTCACCAAAATGAAAATCGTCAACAATGGCTTTAATCTGCTCGCACCCAACAGCAGCGTCATGAATGTGAGTGTAGAGCTGGTTGGGGCCATCAGTGTGACTGGTTTCGGAGGAAACGGAAGTGGAACCGACGATGGCGGTGGCTCTCCGCTTGCGCTTCTTTTTCCAGTGAGGAAATGAAGGTTTGGGTTGCGGTGCTTTTTCTAACAATCTAATCAAGGCTAAATTGAATTAATTTAAACAAACGAGGAAATTAAAATATAAGAAATTATAATCTCAAATGCAGTATCTCATAACAAGAACCAACCAAATTACATGAACTTCATATCCACACTAGGACTGCCCAGCCGCCAAGATTCAAAGAAGTGAAATATGAGATAGATTTGTTTTTGTTTATATTAGATTGTAACTAATTATGACAATTTGGACAAATTTGTAATGATTGGTATATTGTTACAATATTTATTTTGGTACAATATTTATTTTGGATAATTTATATTGTGAGAGACAAATTATGGTTCATAATCACAATTATTGATATTATTATGTTTGTTTTAAATTATGTTTGCTAAAATATTTTTTTAAGTGATTATTGTAACGTTATGCTTGTAAAGATAAAAAAATAACAAAAATCTACCATAAAATTATATTTTACCCTATAATGAAACAAAATTACTCACATTTTCGTCTAAAATTGGTAACTTTTTGATCCAACAAAACGTACTAACATTTAAGTCCAAAAAAACATTAATGACAATTTCTTCTAAGAAAAAAATATTGACATTTTCGTCCAACAAAAAATTACTAACATTTACATCCAAAAATGATATCTTACTGATATTTTCGTCCAATCTAGTTGGGATGGTTGTGTGACAATCAATTTTGTGACAAATTCGTCCATTTGTGCCATGTAAGCAACTTTTTTAATGGTAACATACAAAAGTTAACGGCATGATATATTTGTCGAGCGTTTAACATTTTCGGGTACTAAATTTTGTATTTACACCTTTCAGGAACACCTTTGTCAATAAATTATATTTTCAGGGACAAAAGTGATTATTTACCTTAAAAGAAATCAAGACATATATAATAACAATGCAATGTGGATGCCACACAGAAGAGCATGCGGTATCAGCAATATCAATAGGTATAAAAATCTCGTTGGAGAACAATTCAATAAAGTAAATCTGAGTTAATGGAAAATCAAGAGGATTTTTTTAGGAATCTGTTAGGTTACAAATTTTTAAGATATTATCTAGATTTAAAGATTTTATCAATTTGTTTAAATTTATTTTAAGAATTTGTTTCCTTTTGTAAGATTAGGAAGATGATAGTATTTGAATTTTGTATTACAATTTAATTCTATATAAAGAGTCAATAAATCTGTTAGCTGAGACCAAGTGCAACATGTTAAAGGGGACAATACGGAAAGTCTTGTGGAAGAAGCTAGAGAGTATTTATGCATTCAAGTCATTACACAAAATATTTATGTTTGAAGATAGAGTTGTATCAACCCAAAATGGAGATGAAAAGAAATCTCCATGATCACATCAATTATTTTAATCAACTAATATGTCAATTCTTTATTGCAACTAAAAAAAGGTATCTAATGGGAGCATACAATGTTATTGTTGGCTTCACTACCAAGGTCTTACAACCTTTGGTTCAAACATTGCTTCTAAGGATCAATCAAGGATAATGTTGAAGTATGATAACTGATTTACAATTTAATTTGGAAAAGAAATCAATATATTTTGACGCGTGCACGTGTGTTTGTGCGTGTGCTTGTATGTGTTGAAACTTTTAGAAAAACAAACCTAAATTTTCAAATCCAGTACCTTTATAGAGTGGATTTTGTGGGAGAGAGAAATTAGGGTTTTAAATTGTTTTCATTTAAAAATAAAATAAAATAACATAAATGTCCTTTAATTACACTAGTCTAAAACAAAAAGAATGAGTTTTTTGGTCCAAAACAAAGGATGTTGAGTGCTAACATACACATTCTAATTTTTAAGTATATATAAAGAATGCTTGAGATACAACATGGGCATCAATTAGGATCGGGGCCAACCTTTGCGATTGAGGTCAAGTCCAGTAGCTTGTATCAACCAAAAAGGACCCATATGGATAAGATTCAAACTAACATTGCATTGTCAAATTATGGATAATTACATAATGCACCCCACTTTGCTCGGTCCACCTCCAAAATACCTAATATTCCCTTCTTACCTTTCTTCTCCCAAGCTTCCTCTCCCCTAAAACTCCATGACCACCACACCTAACCTCCACCCAATCACCAAACACCATTGCCGCACCCAAACACCACCATTGCAACCACCCAACTCCACCTTTACACCCCACTAAACCCATCATCGTACCATCACCCAAGCAACCACCACCACCATGTGATCCACAAACCTCCACATATCGCGTTGCACTACACCTATATAGTTATGAATTGGACAATCTGCAATACATTTGTATGCATTAAGATAAGTTGGTTGTGGTGGTCTGGAGGGAGCGGCGATGATGTTAGGTGGAGGTAGGTTTCGGTGGTCATGGAGGTTTGGGGGAGAGGTGGTTAGAGTTTGCTTGGAAGAAGAAGGATAAAATGGGATATTAGGAATTTTAGGGGAGCACCAAGAAAAAAATAGGATGCATTAAGTAATTATCCAAATTATGACAACCCACAATGCACTTTATCAAAAGATATTTGCTTGTGAACTACTATTCTCACTATCAATCCTTGCTACTGGCACTATCAACCTAGGGAAATTCCTCTTTTTCCCACTCACCAAATTCTCACACCCTTTTCCTTTCTCTTTTAGATCCAAAAATGTCTCCCCCACTCCAACCCTTCCGCCACCACCCAATTCACATGCCCCAACACCACCACCCTACCCTATGCCACCCATCTCCTTGCGACCCCTACCCAGCCCTAATCCAAAACATATCTAAGTGCTTGTGATTGTTTGTGTTGTTGTGAGTGTTTATGTCGTCTGTAGGGGAAATGATAGAGGAAAGGGAGGGAGAAGGTGAAGGGTGGGGGGATTTTTGGCCAAAACAAAATTGCATTTCCATTTTGAAAGGGTGTAGGAATTTTTGCAAAATGGAATCAAATTTCTGTTTTGTAAAAAAAGAAAAAAATTGAAAACACAATTTTGTTTCATAAATTTAAAGTGTGCAATGAAAACATGTTTTATGTTGTATCAATGGAAGTGAAAAATTCAAAACACAACGAAATTTTTTTTTTCATTGTGCAACTGTGCGACTAAATTGTGTGTGCGTTGCATTTTGATTTTTCCACCCCATTTATGTCATGAAATAGGTTTTCATTGTGCTTTTGTTCAAGGGGTAATTTGGGAATATTGCTAAAAGGTACCCATATGGGTAGTGCCAATAGCAAAAGCAGAAGTGCCAATAGAAATATTCTTGCTTCTTTCTCTCAAAGGCCTGGGAGTGATGGGACAAATCCAAAACAAACACTAACAAGTCTGGTTTGAGTTGTAAATTATTGATCTAACCTTATCCTATGTAATAATAGGATGAGTAGGATTTCGATTGTTTAAGCTAACATCTTAACTTGATTTTCTTAACGTATTCATAATATTAGATTCCAAAAATGTTACTTTTAAATGATTTATTTAATTAATTTGTATTTAAACATTAATATTAATCAAAATAAATAAAAACTTATTTCAAAAGTATATTGAGATAAGCTTTAAAAGAAAAATAAGTAATTATAATAATTAAAAATGATAATTTATTCCTGAAACTTAGTCCTTCACATAGTAAGTTAGCTCATGTTGAGATGTGTTTTGAATTAGACACTTATTTAGAAGACTCAATCTTATGAACAAGATTCTTGAGTGTCAAACCATTAGCTCAACATGCATCAATTCTAATGTGGCAGCTAGGTCATCTCATTAGAGAGCTTCAAAATTATAAGAGGCATCTTTGACTCACTTAGGTTGAGATTGATATCCTTTATCTCAAACATGACTCGTCTAATAAGCCTCAGGTTAAGATAATAATGTTTTATATGTAAAAAAAAAATCAATGAAAGTATATATAATGTGTAGTTTAATTCGGTTTATTTCTATTTTTATGATTGAAATCAAACCGTGTGGTTTTTCTGTTTTTCAATTTTTCGGTTCAATCAGTTTTCAATTCTTTTATATTTCTCTAGCAGTACTTTAAAATTCAATTTTGAACACCTTCAAGGATAATAACTTCGCACATTGGTTGCCATTGTTTTCAAACTTATGTTTGTAGGACATTTTTAAAAAAAAATTATTGATGGTTATATATCATTGTGGTGGGGGCAATAGTCAATAGATCTTATAACCAAAGGTAATAAATAGATAATTTGGTGGGGGAAGCTAAGAACGATCCAAATGGGAAGACTTAGATGAGGGAGACAGAAAAAGTGATCTTGATGAGGTAGGGAGGTGAGACAAGAAATGATACAAGATTCATGATGCATGTCTACTAAAGGGAGAACCTGGTCTCAATCACTAGAGATTCTACAGTGAAATCCCATATGCTTTTTCATTGCTTTCGGATTGTTGGGGGTCATATGCATGATAATCTCCCAAATCACTTTCTCTCACACCCATCATCCATGCACATGCAATGGGTAGAAGGTGGGGGAGAGTGGAGTCATGTCTTTGAAAAGTGAAAAGGGATTGGGTTTTTGTGGGTGAGGTTGGAATTGGATTACATCCATTCTTTACTTGTACTTAGATCATGCATCATACCATTTCAATGGCGGTGGCTAACACGCAGGGTCCCTCATTATTTTATTTTTTCAAACCATCCTAATTACTGCATTTGATTCTCCACTATGATTTCAAAATATTTTTACAAGTTTTAATTCTTTGAATCAACTATGAAATCATTAATTCTAGTTACACTACAACTCTCCTATGATGTATTTTGTGAGAATTGAGCACAAAATTTCACAATTGAGGTACATCCATTCCATTGAATAAGTCCCTCATTGTTTAGAATTTATATTAAGACTCTCATTATTGCAACATCACACCCGTTTTACTCATAATCATAACATTAATTTGCTTTCCACATATTAATTATAATTTTGTTTTATGACTTTTCTTCCTAAAGCTAATCCTTTTTATCGACTAAATAACTTGCGACTACTCAACTCTACGTACACACTGAAGTGTTAATTATTCATGAAATTCAATAAAATAAGACAAAGAAGTAAGTAGTACGACCTCAATGATAGTACTATATTTTATTCAAAAAAATCATTTCGCTTATAAATACAATATTTCAATCTAAATTGAAACCATATCTTAAGTTTTATATGGAAGTGCATGATTGTTTAGCAGATGCAAAATGCAATAAACTACCAACTGTTCCAAAACTAAAATGCTGATTGTTTCTGGAAGAGGCATGTGTGGAATGAGGGGTATTATTATATTACATACTATATATACTATAGCATAAAGTACAGGGTATTAGACTGGGCTGACATTTTTTATTTCATTTCTTGCAATACCTAATTTTTTTATTAATAAATATTAATTAATAGTTTCTTAATTTGATAGGTTTTTTTTAGCAAAAAAATTTAAACCCACAATTTTTTATTTTTTTATCATCAAATTAATCTTATATCTCCTTTATTTTTGGTGATTCATAAATAAAATTTTTTTATAAACCAAAATTATTTTAAGAGTTCAATTGTGATATGTTAGTATAAAAAATTTTATAATGTTAACCAATCAAAAATTATATTTGGGATGACTTTTTATCCTACATAACGATAACGGTATGTATGTAACACTATAAAGTGAATCTTAATTAAATTATTGTGTTTATATCTTTAATGAAAAACATGGTTTTTATATCTTTAAAAATATTTTTTTAAAATTATATTTATGATAATAAAAATGCAAAAAAAAAAATCAATGCTTAAATAGGTTTTTTAATTCAGTATCAGTACATTTTTAATTAGGTCAGATACAAATTTAGGGACCAATTGAAGAAAAATATAAGTTTAAAAATCTAATTAAAAATGAAAAATAGACCTAATCAAAATTGTCAACTTTTACAAGCCATTATTCTTACATTTACATGTCAGTATTATCACTTCTACAGGTTCTAAACTTAGTATACTAGCCTGCAGAGGTAAAAATACTTACCTGCATATCTAGACAATTTTTAATAAGTCTATGAACTTTTTTTTCTAATGGATTTTTTAATTTATATTTGTTTTAATTATGTCTTTATCATTAATGACAAGAATCTAATTAAAAAATAAATATAAGTTTAAAGATTCAATTGAAAATTAAAATTCAAAGACCTAATTAATAATTATCAAGTAATTTAAAAATATTCAGATTTTTTCCCATAAACATTGATATGCAAAAATCACAAAAGGAATGACATTTTAACTATATTGACACCTCGCCACCCTAATGATCCTCTACTGCACACCCAAGAACTTTATTAAACCCAAAGAAAAAAAAAAAGATGAGAACAAAAAATTTGGGGAAACATGAACCAAACCCAAAAACATTACAAGCGAAGCTTATTAAAAGGCAAAAGGTATCTATTCCCGAAGAAATCTATTCTAATGAAGTTAGGAATAAAAAAATCCCACCAAATAAAATTGTAGCAATGTAAAATCAAAATTAGCTAACTTATGTGCACAATTATTTTCCTCCCTATATATGTGGGAATATTTAAAGTGTATCCTGCGAGTTACATCTAAGTATTTAAACCATTTATTCCTAATCTTTCGAGGGACATGCATATTAATTTAACATTTAATCTATTTAATGTAAATGAGTCATTTGGAAACATTTTTTTTTTTTGTTTTTCTTTCTAACTTTCAGATTTATCTACAATTAACTTTGAATTCTTATGATGAATCTTACAGATTTAACCAATTAGTAGGACAGGTGATTTATGGTGGAACATTATTGAATTTTCCTCTTTACTTTCCCCTTTCCCTCCTCCATCCTCAGCTCACTGCCATGCCTCCAACCACTCTGTTGCTTGCGCTAGCCTGCAAAGCCATGCCCCTCGCTGTCAAAATGGCATGCTCTAACAAAGTTTTCGCATCATGTTCCCTCCTTTTAACATAAGTACTACAACACGGACTTCATTTCGGAGGCGTGTGAGCTGTTCGACAGAATGTCACCACCCTTTATCTTTAACAATGACCCAAAAATGAAATGAGCTGTTCGGTGATGATGTGGGTAATGTAGCAGCGACCGATGCCACTCTTAGCATTTGAACAAGAAGCACCTTCATTAGGTTGTAATGCAAAACCAAGGTCTGTGCATATACTTGTTGAAGTGTGGAGTGGGGGAATTAATGAAAAGTAGAAAAATTGACTAAATTGTAATTTTCTCCTAATTTTTTAAATTTATAATTTTAGTCTCAATCATTTTTAATTATAATATTTAATTCCTAATTTTTTAAATTAATGATTTTGGTTTATCTATTAGATTATTAACTAATAAATTTGATAATTATAAACTTTTTTTTGACAAAGCTAATTATAAATGAATTAAAAACCATTACTTTTTTTAAAAAAACTTAATTAATAGTTAACTTAATAACTCTATTAATCACTAATTTATAAAATTAGAGGGACCCAATATTATAATTAAAAATCAAAAAGATAAAAATCGTGGATTTAAAAAACCAAAAAGACCAAATTTATTGGTTAAACTAAAAATATAACTAACTTTTGAAGAAGAGTTAGATCTAGATCCAAAATTATATATATATATATATATATATATATATATATATAATCAAAATCCATCCTAAATATTATTGTTGAGCCTATTGGATTACCTATTATCATGTCATTATCAAATATTTAGTCTTACAAACTTTATATTTGAAATGTCCAATCCATGACATTAGGAGTGTATGTTGAAGATTCTTCATTGACTAATGATATAGTAAAAAATAATATATTAAGTATGGGAGGACAACCTTTAAATCATATTTAACTAACTTTTATAGTTGAGTTACTCCCAAATAAAAAAATGTAACACATATTGATAGCCTCCTTTTACCTTTTCTTTATAGTTCAACATTTCATTTAATATTTTTACCTATCCAAGTCTTGACAATGAATCAAACCAACTCAAAATTAGTTCAAGACTTGATTCAATAATTGATTCGTTGAATTTGATTCATGAGTCAAATAAGTTAAAAATTGAACTCTTTAAATAAATAAATTAAACTGAGCTCTATATAATTTAACTCATTTGATTCATAAATTAGCTAGAATGGAAACCTAATTCTTTCCATGAGGCAAATAATAGTGATGATGGATTGGTGTTAAGAAAAAAAGATCTTGAATCCCTTTACAAGAATTATAATTAAGAGATTGTTGAGAAATCAATTGGTTAAAGGATTGTGGGTTGTAAATCCAATGGAGTTGTGTGATATAAGAGTTTTCTTAAAAAAATGTAATTTTTTTATAGGAAAGATAATTTTTGTTATGTTTAATAAAATAATTGAAAAATTAGCTGAAAATTATCTTTATTATAATTTTTTTTATAATAAAGATATTTTTTTGTTATGTTTAATAAAACTAACTAAAAAATTATCGCTGAAAAATTAATTGAAGTTAAAAAATTTATTAGCAATTAAAAGCTTGCATCTGAAAATTGTTAAACTAACTTAATAAATTAAAAGTGTTTAATAAATTTATATGTTGAAATAACTAATAAATGTAAAATGACAAAATTAAACATGTTTTTATTTTTTAATATAATATAATAATTTTTTTTTAAAAAATATATTATGGATATTTCTAATTTTAGTTGTTAATTAATTTTAAACTCTTGTAATATTTTGTTTAATAGATCAATTAATTACATTTTTTACATTTAATTATCTTAGTTTTTTCATGTTATGAATTAATATATCTTAAAATATTTCTAATCTAATTCAAAATAAATTAAAAGTAGCATATATGTATGTAGACATATACTTTCATAATGTTAAACAATCTAATATAAAAATATTCAAACAATAATGAAAAATAAAATAAAGCTACCTTATTAATATCTTGAAGTATAACACCAGAATAATTAAATAGTATAATGGTTAATGAAAAATCGTGTAATATAAAAATATTTAAATAATAATAATAATAAAAATAATCTTATTATCTATCATTATTAAAAAAATTTATAGAATAAAAGGGTAAAAATAAGAAAATTCTACCTTATATGAGTATAAGAAGATGAAAAAAATATATATAATAAAATCTTACCTTATAAAAAAAGAGTAAGAATGAAAATTAATCAATACTTCAAGAACAAAAGGAAGATAAGGATAAAAAACTAAAAGTTAAAAATTAGTAGTTTTAAAAAATGTTACTTTTAAGTCTAACAAATATTACGAGCCACTAATTAAAGAAAATATTTAGTAAATACTATTAATAATGTCATAAAAAATTCTAAAGAATAAAAAATGCAATTAGTAACTACATAAAAAATTATAATAACAACTGCAATATTAAGTTCACTTTTAAAAAATGGGAGAAATCTTGGAGGGATTTCGGTTATCTAATAGAAAAAATTACTTTACGGCCAAAGAAAAAAAAACGAAGTTATGAAATAAAAAAAATAAAAAATGTGCTACGACATCCATGATGTTGTCCTTGCCTTTTCTTAACGAAAGTTAATGTAGGGGGAAACTTTGTCAAGAAAGAATGTGAATTTTGCAACATTGTTTTAAAGTTTCTTTCTGTATCATAACGATGATAATGTATGGTGGTGGCCACCCTTCTGTCACACAGACATTATTTGGACCTACCTGTCTGAAAGATGCCTCTAATCCTTGCCCATCGCTTGGGCCCCACTCACCATATGAAATAATTCGATTTTTGGCATACTTTTTGATTTTGTGTTTTGCTTTTACGAGTTGAATGATATGATATGATATGATACAGGAATTAGCATATTAATAGATCTAAAGTACCTTTTCATAAAAATGGTACTGTTTCTTAAGGATAAATAAGCATATAAAATCAATAAAATGTGATTGTTAGTTATGTTCTAAGAAAATAACATTATCCATGTTAGTGCAAGAATTTTTAATATAATTGCACATCGTTTACTTTTTCTCCTCATTTTCCCCATGCCTTTGTTGAAATTCAAATATCGGCCTTTAACATCTCTGGTGAATGCGATCGTTCGTCGTTATCATGCTTTGCAAGAGAAAACAGTAACACTTTCCTCTTTCTCCGCTTTCTTTGCAGACATATGGTCCACAACCATGTTCATTGATTTTGACTTTGTTGAAAACTTTTGTCTACTAGATCACTGTTTTATAATAATGTAATGAAAAATGATAAATATGCATTCTACTTTTGGACGTAGGAATGAAAAGAAGATAAAGATAAAAAAAAAGTGCAAAAATATTGTATATAATATGGTATGATAAAAAGATGATTTGGATTTCTTGTTGTCATACAGTTGGGTCAGATAATCGGTATTTTAGAAGTATTTTTAAGTGAAGTTTATTAAAATAATTTATGAACCGTTAGATCTCTATTATACAATTTTTATCATCCGCCTGTGTGAATGTGTGTTCTTTCTGACCGTAAGAAATTTGGATCGGATAAAAAAAGGGTCAGAAAGATAAAAATACTATAATATAATTGTTGAAATAAAATAACCCGGCCTTCATAAAGTATACAGCGGTAAACTTGCGTATGTAGTAATTAATGGTGGTAATGATAGCATGGAGGGAACAATTAAAGGACAAAATATGCTTTCTAAAGTATGCCTTTTGACAGTAGTGATTTTTTAAACATGAATAGTAATTGATGTTGTACCTAGTTAATGTGATGTATCTGCAATTTAAAAATCACACACAGAGAATTAAGGTATAACATAGAATTATGCCACTTGTTGGAATGCAGATGGGTTTGTCTCACAGTGCTTTGCACAGCCATGTCACTGCGATATTGTTCTTCGTTATTATTATACTACATTGCAGAGCCTTTTATTCACTCCATTCAAGAGATTTGGCTTTCCCAATGGCAACATTGCATAGAGTTCAATAAGCTATTAGAGTTATGCTCAGTGTTGTCTTCAAGAGTAAAGATAAGCCTTTGCTCAATCGGATGGTGGAAATCAAGCACCATAGGAAAGACTAACTGGACATTTTGATTGCTCAATCATGCATATACCCTATCAACAAATAAAGTTTAGGTGAAGTGTAGGTAGCAAATACATCTAATTACCTTATAATTGACATTCTATATTATATGTAAACTTCGAAGTTTGAATGTTTTGGATAATTGGATTAATAAAATCAGGAGTTTCACTTAGAATTGAGGTAAGTTCAAAATACATCAAAGTACCTTAAAATTGACATTGTAACTTGGTGAATGGTGATGGAATCAACATGGCTCCATTCAAGCTACATGGTGTACTATAACTGAGATATTAACCGAATATTACTAATTATCTTTCTGATTTAACATACACCAAATCCCTTTTACCATGCATATTTGTTAATGAATATTTCCCTTTCATGATTGGACTATTGGAGAGGCTGGATTCATGAATGCTAGAAATGTAGCTAAGATCCATGAATGGGACAACAGATAAGGGGGGGCCGGGTAAAAATTAGAGACAGCTCCCAGAAATCCAGAATCTCTGGAAATTTGTTTAGGTATATATATTTAACAAAATAAATTGATATATATTCTCAAAAAGGCAAGTCTCATTCCCTATATAAAATAAGCCTATATGGAGGGAATCCTAGGATTAGATATTGTGATCTTTGCAGCACAACTTTTATTGCCGTCTCAAATACATGATTATTTTTGGAAGAGGCAATAGGGCATAGCAAATTGATTTCCCATCAGGGCCCTTTTCCCCTCCTTTTGTATGACCAACAAAACATTTGCTAGGTTCTGACATCCATCTACCATCCCTTCTTTGCATTTGCTGATTTACTTTAAATGTGTGACAGCAAATTAAATGCTACAGATTGAGTGTTTCACAAAACTGAAAACATAGAACCCTTTCCTTTATCATTCTTCTTTATCTCCTTAATATCAATATTTTTTACTCATAAAATTTTAGGTAAGTTGAATTTCATTTATTTATCACCATAAATCTCAAAGTATGTTTTTAAAGGAACTTTCAAATTACTTACTAAAAAAAATTGTGACAAAAAAATTGAAACATACATTTTCAAAAGATGGTGTTGTCTTTAACAACTAAGCAATTTTTGTTGGCTATTTAATAATATTTTTTTTAACCAAAATGTATTTAGAATTTCTTATTTATTACTCAACTAATCTCTTTTCTAACGGGTTAGTCTATTTTGATCCATTACAGCAACTTCGTGTCTAAAATAAAGATAAAATCTTTGGTTGAATAATTAAGTGTCAAATTATTTATATCAACAACTTTTGGTATTACTTAATATTTAAGCTCAATTATCAATTTTTCCTCCAAATTATTTTTTTAAAAAGATTCAAATTTTCTATTAGATTTCATTTGTGGTTACTTTCTGTTTTTCCTTTTCATTTTTCACCATTGGTATGCAAGATTAGAACTTTTGAAAATAAAGATTTGATTTTTGACGATGAGAATTGATGGCGCCCAATGCAATGCAATGCATTGTGCTCCCAAACAGAAAACGCTGTGTTAAACCGTGCCCCACATGCAATGAGAGACAGGAGTTTTATGCAGCTTTCATTCAGTGATGACCGCCCATTTCTCGTGATGCATTGCCTCCATGGAAAGAATTTCATTCCCAACAATCTCTCTCTCTCTCTCTCTCTGAGACATAAGAAAACACCTGGTCCGTGAACCCTGCGATAAAGGGTTCAACTCTTTCTCTCATTTTATCACTCAGTGTTCACTCAAGAGTGAAGACGTTTTTCCTCTGCATCGCTGCAGTCACTTTCTCTGTTGCTTTTGCAGTTTATGTTTTCTTCTGCTACCAAGTATGGCATTTTTCATATGCAACTCACGGTTCATAATGCTTCCTCCTTTTGTCCCTTTTATCCTTCTTGTTTTCCTTCCCCTGAAAGTGAGAGCTTTTGTTTTGTTTTTTTCTTTTCCCTCACAATTTGTTTTCTTTGTTTCTAGAACTGAGTGATGGCAGTAATTAGAGGCTCATGTGTTTTAGTATTTTGCACAAATCTCAAATGGGGTATCTTCTAAAGGTTGATTATGTTTCTGGGGTTTCTGCATTTCAGGACTGGTGAAAGCTTCTAAAGGTTTTCCCTTGAAGTGATTCAAGCAGCAGCAGCAGCTCGCTGAACAAGAGACACAAGAGTTCAAAATCCTCAAATTTAAGAAAAGGGAAAGTTCACTGTGAAGGAAAGTTGCACATTTTTTTGGTGAAAAGAACATGCAAAAGTTTTTAATGTTGTGGTACAGTGTTTGGTAGAGTTTTGATAACAATTTTTGGTTCTTGGAGAAGAACACTGTTAAGTGGAGTGGAAGCACTAACACTTCACTTCAGCAGAGAAGAGAAGAGAACAGTGTGCACTGTACAGTGATGGAATTTGTATGCTTGTTGTATATTCTGCTAGCTTGGTGTCTTTCAAGTTCTGAACTTGTTGGTGCTGAGCTTCAGGACCAAGATATATTAAATGCCATCAACCAAGAGCTTAGAGTCCCTGGATGGGGGGATGCCAACAACTCAAATTACTGCACTTGGCAAGGTGTCAGCTGTGGTAACCACTCAATGGTGGAAGGCTTGGATCTGTCTCACCGGAATCTTCGAGGTAATGTAACTCTAATGTCTGAGCTCAAAGCTTTGAAGCGGCTTGATCTTTCGAATAATAACTTTGATGGATCAATTCCTCCTGCTTTTGGAAATTTATCTGATCTTGAAGTTCTAGATTTGTCTTCAAATAAGTTCCAGGGTTCAATTCCACCTCAGTTGGGTGGTCTCACAAACCTCAAATCATTGAACCTTTCCAATAATGTGCTTGTGGGAGAGATTCCAATTGAACTTCAGGGCTTAGAGAAATTGCAGGATTTTCAAATTTCTAGTAATCATTTGAGTGGTCTTGTACCTTCTTGGGTGGGAAATTTAACCAATCTGAGGCTTTTCACTGCTTATGAGAACCGTTTAGATGGCAGGATTCCAGATGATCTAGGCTTGATTTCCGATCTTCAAATACTTAACCTGCACTCTAACCAGCTTGAAGGTCCAATACCAGCAAGCATTTTTGTGCCAGGGAAGTTGGAAGTTCTGGTTCTCACCCAGAATAATTTTAGTGGTGAGCTTCCTAAGGAAATTGGGAATTGCAAAGCCCTTTCCAGCATTCGAATTGGAAACAACCATCTAGTAGGTACCATTCCAAAGACCATTGGAAATCTTAGTAGTCTAACTTACTTTGAAGCCGATAATAATAATCTTTCCGGTGAGGTTGTGTCTGAATTTGCTCAGTGTTCTAATCTGACTCTCCTGAATTTGGCTTCAAATGGGTTTACTGGAACAATTCCACAAGACTTTGGACAGCTTATGAACCTTCAGGAATTAATTCTTTCTGGAAATAGCCTATTTGGTGATATTCCAACATCGATTCTGAGTTGCAAAAGTCTTAACAAGCTTGATATTAGCAACAACCGATTCAATGGGACAATTCCAAATGAAATCTGCAATATCTCCCGATTGCAGTACTTGCTGTTGGATCAGAATTTCATTACAGGAGAGATCCCTCATGAAATTGGAAATTGTGCAAAACTTCTTGAATTACAATTGGGCAGTAATATTTTGACTGGAACTATTCCTCCTGAGATTGGTCGCATTAGGAACTTGCAGATAGCTTTAAATTTGAGCTTCAATCATCTTCATGGATCACTGCCCCCTGAATTAGGAAAGCTGGACAAACTTGTTTCTCTGGATGTTTCAAACAATCGGCTATCGGGTAATATCCCACCTGAGCTTAAGGGAATGTTGAGCTTGATAGAGGTGAACTTCTCAAATAATCTGTTCGGAGGTCCTGTGCCAACATTTGTACCATTTCAGAAGAGTCCTAGTTCAAGTTATTTGGGCAATAAAGGGCTTTGTGGAGAGCCTTTGAACTCTTCATGTGGAGACCTTTATGATGATCACAAGGCTTACCATCACAGGGTTTCTTACAGAATCATACTGGCTGTAATTGGTTCTGGTTTGGCTGTTTTTATGTCAGTAACCATAGTGGTCTTGCTGTTTATGATCAGGGAGAGGCAAGAAAAAGTAGCCAAAGATGCTGGGATTGTTGAAGATGGTTCCAATGACAACCCAACTATAATTGCAGGGACTGTTTTTGTTGATAATCTAAAACAAGCAGTAGACCTTGATACCGTCATTAAAGCAACGCTGAAAGACAGCAACAAGCTCAGCAGTGGAACTTTCAGCACTGTTTACAAGGCAGTCATGCCTTCTGGGGTGGTCTTATCTGTTAGGAGACTGAAGTCTGTAGACAAGACAATAATCCACCACCAGAACAAGATGATTAGAGAACTTGAAAGACTGAGCAAAGTTTGCCATGATAATCTAGTGCGTCCCATTGGCTATGTCATTTATGAAGATGTTGCTCTTCTCTTGCATCATTATTTTCCAAATGGAACATTAGCTCAGCTTCTTCATGAATCTACCAGGAAACCTGAATATCAGCCTGACTGGCCATCTAGGTTATCCATTGCCATTGGTGTGGCAGAAGGTTTGGCTTTCCTTCATCATGTGGCAATCATTCATCTTGATATCTCTTCTGGCAATGTTCTCTTGGATGCAAATTCCAAGCCGTTGGTTGCGGAGATTGAGATTTCAAAACTTCTTGATCCAACCAAAGGCACTGCAAGTATTAGTGCAGTTGCTGGTTCCTTTGGTTACATACCACCAGGTATACTACTTTCTGGCATGCAATTCCTCCATCTATTCTTCCTATTAACTTTTATAGTAAATAGTCTTTACACTATCATCTAATAATCACAAATCGTCATGTATGGTTAGTTTGTTGATTTTACAATATTACGTTAAAAACCATAATGATGATTTTTAATTGATTGAGAGTGTAAAAAAAATTATACTGACATTGCATAAAAATTAAACTCTTAACTTTTATTATGTTTAGCATGCTTCATGTTACATTTCTTCTGTAATGCAGAATATGCATATACTATGCAAGTCACAGCACCAGGAAATGTTTATAGCTATGGTGTTGTTCTGCTGGAAATCCTTACAACTAGACTACCAGTTGATGAGGATTTTGGTGAAGGTGTAGATTTGGTGAAATGGGTTCATAGTGCTCCAGTAAGAGGGGATACTCCCGAGCAGATATTGGATGCTAAGCTTAGCACAGTTTCCTTTGGTTGGAGGAAAGAAATGCTTGCTGCTTTGAAGGTCGCGATGCTGTGCACTGACAACACACCAGCCAAACGACCAAAAATGAAGAATGTAGTGGAAATGCTTCGAGAGATAACACAAAATTGAGAACAACAAGCCACTCAAAGATTCTATTCTGTGCTGTAATCTACACCGTTGAAGATTTGATGTATGCAAATCTCTCATGGATACAGAGGAAATGATGAATTACAACTTACAACAACTTTAAATAGTAGACTTGTATCAGGAATTATTTCATGTGGTGAAGCTGGTGTGTCATAGTAAAATCAGGCATTGATAGAACTTCACCTTTCTAGTTTGTCCAAAGGGTTAGTTGTGAAATGGCAGCTTATCTATTTGAGTTGGATACTATGTTAGGTTTGGGGAGGATAAATGCAAGAAGAAACCTTGAAATGGGATATATCAGTTCCTGTTGCATATAAGCTAGTCCACAGTTTTCATATTGTATTTACTCATTTGGGAGATGTATGCACCTATCAATCAGTCTCTTCCCATTGAAACTAAAAGTTCTATTTATTTTTGTTGAGATAGCAGACTGTATATCTGGATTGTGCACATGTATACCGTACCTTCTACTGGATGTTTTACTGTTTTAACATACATCACAAAAACTTTCATGCCCAAAATATGATTATAAACAATATATCCTGACAAAAGTAACTTGTTTTGACATACACTGTTCTTGTTTAACGATCTTCCAAAATAATTTCTGCCTTTTGGAAGTAGATATGTAGAAACTACTAAAACTAGGGTGATAGAAGTCTAGAAGCAAGAGATGATATTACCACCATTTTTGAAGGAAAAGGAAAAGAAACTATAGCTATATTATGTGTCTCTAAATGTAAGACTCATTTTTTAAAATCTGTTTGTTTTTTTACAAGACTTTTTTCAAGTTATATGTTGTTTTAATTATTACCTTTAATTAGTTTATAATATAAATTAATAAGATAAATTTATTTTCTCATTGGAGAAGATAACTAAAATACATTAAACAATTAGATAGAAAGTAATTAAGTAAAAATAGTGAACATGATATGTCTCAATAATTTTAAGGATGATTTTAAAAAAATAATACAAATTATTAACAAATTTAATATTACTAATTAAATTAATCACTTTCTTAATAAGTATGAATTATGTTTATGGATAAATGTAGTATATACTTAATGAAGATGATTAAATACTAATTTGGGTTAGGCTAATTTGTGTTTAGTTAAAAAAATATATAATTTTACCTCACAGTTCATGCCTTGATGGCACAACTCAAGTGTAATTAGGGAAGATAAATTATGTTTTCCTTTTCTCATTAGATAACATTTCGATATGGAAAAAAGTTTCACGTTCCTTAGGAATTGACTTTTAGGATAGTTTATAAGATACTTCTCCCATAATTCATAAAAATACCTTTTAAAAATAAAATTGTGAGACTCGGCTCAATGCCAAAATGAATAATCATTAATTTAATACTATTATAACTTGGTTGCATAATATTACTAGAATTTTTTCATATTCTTGTGGGCTACAACTAATTGTAATATTTTGTTTTGTAAAAAATGGATTAATATTATAATTCATTTGATGATACTTAAGTCTACTAATAATATGATTAATTAATTGTTTAGGATTTTGGACACCTAATTCTGATTACTCATAATGGAAGGTGCCTCGAGTTAATAAATAGTAAGACTAGATTTCTTTTACCATCACCTTATTAATTGTTTTATAAAATTTATTCCATTGAAAACTCTAATATAAAAAGAGTGTGATAAGACAAAAGAAAGACTAATCTTTTTTATTTTTAGAGATCGCACTACACAAATCATTTTTATCTTTCGATCATGTCTTCAATAAGTAAGTATTTTATTGGTGTTCTAAACTCATAAAATATATATTATTGTCATAATTTTTCTTACAAATACTTGAAGTTGAAGTAGATAGTAGCAGGACTGAAATTCTTAAGAGAAATGGAAAGCAGCATTGGCATTGGCCTCACTTAATCATGAGTTTATAGAGCATTTTTTATGAGAGATGATTCAGCTCTGTCACACGTGTCCATCGTCCAACCAATTTCTAAGTGACACAAATTCAAAGTTTTTTAATTTAAAAAAGAATTAATAATATTCATATATATGTCATACGGAAATTAATAGAGATCATGATAGTCTAGGAACCGCGCACAACTAAAGCAGAGTGATCTCTGCCACTTTATGTTCAGCATTATTGCCTCTTCAATCTTCTATCTCTCTCAGGGCTAAAATACTAGTTTTATGTAAGCATGGAATTTCAAAGCAAGGAGTTGCCTTCTGAAAATCAACATTCGAAGAGGAATCCACATTTTTCAATTCATTGCCATGATTTGGTGAAAGGGAGTCCACTACACATTCTTGCTTCTGTTGGGTACTCATCAATCTGGACATCTTTTTCTTTTCCATCAAAAGTACCTCACACATATCAGCCATATCCTTGTATGGCATATTAAATGCATTTGATACAGAAATCCTGCCAGCTGGATGAGATTTGTCCAAAACCTACACTCAAAAAGTGTTGTGCCAAATTTTGTGTAATTGATATAAGAACTTAAAACATAATTCAAAGAGAACAAAAATGTATGAGGAAACTGATCAAGAAAGGGATCACATGCTAATTCTAAAAGTTGATTAGCACTAAGAAGACTTGGGACCTCTGTGGAGAGACTCCGACTATGTTTAATTTGACTTTCAAATGGTTCAAAAATGAAGTCATCATGAATATTTGAAACTATAGAGGGCATCCTGTAAATTGTGAAACTATACCAGTCATAATTTGCAATATAAACAAGGAACATACAGACAGTTATTAGTTCCAAACGAAATCTGTCCTTTAGAAATCCATTTAACACACCTTTGCAGCCATATTCACGGTTAATTGAGATCCAAGTTCACACATAGCATCTAGTGCGAATTCTTCTAGCAGTTGTTCCCTTATTGATGATAATTCTGCCAGCATAAAAGACAGTTTCATAATGTCTAGAAATGTGATTATTTTTTATCAGCTGACAGTCCAAAACACAGAAGTAAAAGCTTTACTTTTGCAAACATTTCCAAGCTCTTAATGATTTCAGAAGCAAAGAGAACCCGTTGTTTCTTGTATATAACTCAATAAATCTGAAAGCGTGTCTAAGGCTCTATCATCGTCTTCTTTGGATCCATAGTTGATGCTTAGATCTCATCAGGTGCAAAGCTGACAGCTTGCAACTTGTAATCTTCAATTAACTGAAGGTAGGGATCAACCTGAGTCCAGAGTATGAAAACATTAGGGGGTTTATGGTGCTTTACTTTCAAGAAATCCCAAAAAAAAGGAGAGAGAGATAGAAGTACAGGATCACATCTTTATAGTTAAATTATTTCTCATTATCTGTAATATTTGTTGCTTGAGAACTAAGACATCAAATATACATGGATGAAACCAGAAAAAAATATTATCCAATTTCATCAAGTTCTTAATATATTGTCCCAACTGGATATTGTTTTGAGACATTCATGATGCCTCCCAAATAATGAGGCATAAGATGTAGGAAACCTCCACATGGGCCTCACCTTTCTCTCCTAAGCACTGCCTTGGCACTCTGGACAAGATGATCAATGTTGTATTCTTTTGAAGAAAACACAATCATTGACATTGCCAGAGTAAAGAGTGATCTCCGACGAGATGGTGGCAATGGCCCTACAATAGAAAGTAGGAATTAAGAACTAAAAGGACTGACATTCCAAGGACAAAGTAAGTTTGTTCTTTCCTGGCCTCATTTTTGCTTGCACCCACTCCCAATGGAAATGTGTTTGTTTTCTAATAAAAGGGCTATCAAGAATGTTTTTCATATGCTATTTTATCTTGCAAGACTCCTCCGACAATACTAGTTTGGGAAACAACTCTTCTGATTCATCAAAATTACTAATTTTATTATCAATCCCAACTAGTATTTCTCATTCAACTAAATGCCCATCCAATTCGCATCCTTTTGACTTCAAATTTTTTATAGGGAAAAAAAGGAAAAAGAAACAACACATCTCATTGTTCATCATTCTTGAGAAATTTATCAAGAAATCCTCCAACTGTGAAGGACATACTGAATTCAAGCTTCCTGAAAAATACCAAATAACCTACACCACAAACTACATATTCCAAGTCTTTGAGCAATGCGCAGTGTACAAACAATTGGCTAATGTCCCTCAGAAGCACAGTAACACTTAATACAATATGCAGGAAGAAAGCCTTATTAGGTCTTCTGAACTGCAAATGATCAATTATAAGTGTGATTGTATGCTATAGTCCAAATAATTTGAGCAAGAGGAAAGTAGAATGGTTGAATTTTTCAATATCAACATAGCATATGTTGGAGAAATCATGCCTACTGTTAAAGGACCCATGAAAAATCCAATCATGTCTCATCTTGTATCAGACTGGATTCTCTGCTAGAGACAAATAATTTAACTGTGGCTGATAGCTCACCTTCTTTAAGAGAAATATTCCATAAAGAAAAAGCAAGCTGAAAACTCCGAACTAGTACCTCATGAAAAGAATTCTGCAAAGGAAAATTAATTTTGGAAAATTATTTAAAAGGAAAAGAAACTCCACTGATTAAAAAGGAAGATGGTACCTTAAACATTTATCAATTTTAGCAGTTTGATCCCAGAACAACGCAGACTGAAATACTATATCTTAGCAAGAACAATTTAAAACTTTAGGTCAGACCATGGACGTAAACATTCCATAATACATTCACAAGTATAATGTGAAAAATCATCATCGCATTACAATTGTCAGAGAAATATAAATATCTAAGATATTCCAACAGACATGTATAAACCCATATATGTATACAAGCTTAAAGATAAGATAAATATGAACTCACATTTGTTCTTTACAAGAAAACAGAAATTTCTTGTAAATGCACATGACTATTTTGGTTGAAGTGATTACCTTTGCTCAAGGGCTTGCACAATCTGATCAATTATATAACTTTAGTGAGCATAGCAACACCCTTTAAGCATTTAGAATTGAAACTTTTCTTAAAATAATCACTATAATTTATATTCTAGTTACTCAAAATGATATGAAAATCATTATTTAAAGAAATCAAAGAAGGGTATAGATGAAAAAGAAAGGATACAAAAAAAAATTTCCCTATTTACCCTGAAGGTCTTTTTTTTTTTAATTTGATGGTTCAGACAGAAGAGGCAAATATTTGATGACTAAATATATTAGAGATTATTATTAAAATTTAAAAAGTCAAACCCACAGTAAGAAGGAACATTGATGCAGGTTGAGGTACATGAATACTATGTCAAACCTAAGAGAATTGTACAGTTGATGACAAGGATAAAATTTTTAGTGGGAATGAGAGAAGGGCATTATGATTAACATAAGTCTGTACTCTGTCCACAGTAAGAAGCATATTTAGAACAATAAAGGTTAGAGAATTTCCCATCATATAAATGTTTAAACTTCTCTAATCGGGCTCTACAGTGATCTCTCTCAAATGGTTGAATATTTAAATCTTCAATGTGAAAATCTTAATGACCAAGAAACTTCTGATTTAATCTCCATGGTACACTTGATGTGCAAACATGGAACTTAGAATCTGTGATATTTTTCAATCATAAATTTGTTTTCCTTCATAGCATCTGCAATCCCTCACTACAACTTTTTGGAAGTTTAAAGCCACCTCCATAATTGAGATTTTTGTTTGGGAAGCAAAACTAGTAGGATTTGTACTAATGATCTTATGCAGTTGCGTAGACAAAATATGACCTTTTCTCCAAATGTCTTTGTCATTATGTGTTACATGAATTTGGAAATGTGGATAAGTTGTTTGGTATATAGTGCACTTAAACCTTTTTCTCCTCCCAGTTACAAAGCCTTAGAGAGGAGAAAGGAGAAAGGGGTTATAAAGTTGCTTTGGTGGTGAAGGGAGAAGGGAGGGGGGGCGGAGGCTGTGCTTGAATCCCCCCACTAACAACTAACATTGGCTGATAGAAAAAAAAAATTCAATGTGTTGCATACTTCTGCTCCTTTTGCAAGCATTTGATGCATTTAGATAGGAAGAAGATCCTAGAATTTTCAGTCAGCAGCTGAAGCTGGTGAATCTTCTTTGAGATAGGATAGTTCTGTGTGCATTTAAGCACACAAGTCTTTTATGTAGTTTTCAGTGTCAGATATGCAAAGGGAATGAAGAGCTATATTGAGCTGAATGTTTAACCTCCCCTTCTCCTTTTCTTCTTTTGTTGTCCAAACTCCAAAGATCCTTACCCATCCTGTTCTATAATTGGCTTTTATTTCTTTCTTGTAAATTATCATATGATACAAGATATTATACATTTCATTTTGTAGAACTTCATAAAAGTGAACATTTACAAGAATCAGTACACAATATAATTAACAGAATACAATACATCAAAACTTATTTGAGCTTTTTGTTTAAAGATTCCATACCTTTGGGATGCATAAAGGATTTCTGGCAGTATAATCACATAATTTTCCAATGCTTCTATCATTTGGCACTTCCACCTGTCAACTCATAAGTAAAACAAAAAAAAAATCAATACTTAGGCGTTTTGTGAGACAAATACTAGTACAAAAGGAATGAACAAGTCAAATGAAGAGACGTAAGTGTCCTGCGTTCAATTTTATGAGTTGCATCAAGCTGATGGCCACTATCATGTAGCCATGGATCTTCCAATTAGTGCATATCGTCTGCAATGCTTACATACAGGGAGGAAAAACAAGCATTTGCATTACATAAATCGGAATGTTTGCTTGCATTCAGCTTCACTGACCTACTTAACTATCATAATTGAACGTTAAGTTAAGCACGTGTTTGTTTGCACATTCAATGTGTGCGTCTAACTAGGGTAAATGCATAAGCAACTAACTATTTGTTGCTTCAGCCAGGACGCATATCCAATTTTGTTAAACATAGAAGCAAACATGCACTAGAAAATATAACATGATTAGGGAGACATGGAACAAAAAAGAAAAAAAAAAGTGAATTAAGTAGCCGGAAACAGAAACAACAGACCTGGTTACGAGGGAAAAATGTCAGCAATGAGCTTCTTATACCTCTTGACAGGTTGTCTTGACCTTGCCCTGAGGAAAGGGCAGAATAAACAAAGAGAGCCACAAGCCCACAAGCAGGCAAAACTTGACGGGAAATAACACCAGAAACCTTACTCATTTTTACAATTCCAAAACCAAAAAAATAAACCAATTAAGGCTTGGAATTGTGTCCTCTTTCCCTTCCACATAAAAATCCAATTTTGAACGTGAACAAGGGAAAGAAAGGCCAAAATATCAAAAGGGCATCCCTCAAATTCAACCACCAGCCTGCATATAGCGAAATTTGAAGGTGATCAATCTAGGTCTGAAATGGGAAAATGCAGCATCACAATTTGATGACAAAAATTGTCACAAAACATTGGAGGAAGAGAAACTCATATTTTAAGGAGGGGAAGTTACCAATGATGAAAGAGGATGGTGGGGAATCCCTTGAAACACGGAAGAATGTTTATGTTAGTTGTGGAATAAAAGAAATGAAATGATGGTACCCAACAAAAGAAAATGAAAAAAAAAATCAAAAAAAGATACGATCTGATGAATGTGATGTTAAGAATTTATGTTTGTGTGGGGCTGTCGGAGAGAAAAATGTTTGTAATGGAAAAAAGGGGGAACCATGGAGGAAGGAAAGGATTTAACGGTTTCTGAGGAACCCACTTCCCTCCTCTTCCTATATGGTGGTTTATTTATCCCATTTATATATTGATCGATTAATTATCACGATTTAGAAGTTATTATGTTCTAATGTGCATCAAGCACAGCCCCTCCCTTTAGAAATAGTGGACTAGCCATCTACTCCATTTAAATAAATAATTAAATTCAGTAATACTCGATAAAATTTTCAATTTTTTATTATATTTTTCAAGACGAGTAACAATTTTTTGTTATATTATTACGTACATGTTATTTTAATCTTTTTTTAATTTTAATTTTAATTATTTTAAATTAACTACTTATACTTTTATAATTTCAAATATATTATTTTGGCTTCTTGCAACGTAATGATCTTATCCTCTTTAATGGATTGAAAAACAATTTAAGAGGAGAAATTCAAGAGTATAAAATAATTACATGCATGCGCGAAGCCAAATATACTAGTAACTCAAATAATTTTCATGAAACTCCAGTTTCACTGAATATGCCAACGTAGAGAGCAAGCAAAAAACAAATGGAGTTCCACACAGAGATGGTGCATTGCATGCTGTCAACTTTTGAAACAAAACAATTTAATGTCTTCATGGCTCATCATGATTAGATCAAGGTTAGGTTATTTTTGACAAATTAATTGAAAACTAAAAAATTAATTGATAGTTAAAAAATTAAGTTATTAAATAATAAGTATTCGATGAAACTAATGGTTAAAGTAACTGAAAAATGTAAAATGATAAAAATAAAATAAAATCATAATATATTTTAAAAAATAATTAGAAAAAATAAATAAATATATCGAGAATAAAAAATAGAAGAAAATATAAAAAATTAAAAATTAGAATTTTAAAAAATACTAATTCAAATAAGTTGCAAACGTTAAAGCTATTAAAAAAAATTATTTAACAAATAGTCAAATAAATTTTTCAAACTAATAAAAAGATAAAAAAATTAACTAAAATATTGAAGTTAGTTAAAAGAAATGGATCGACCACTGAATTCCACAATTTGAGCATTGTATGTTCAGTATATATGTCATGTGTGCCCCTTAAGACTCTCCATCAGCAAGAGAGAAAAAATAAATTAAGACACATGCATTGTGAGATACATCAATTATGACTTATGAGAGAGAGAGAGAGGCACAAAAGTACGTTCCATATAAACAATGCGTCTTTCCTGCTGCATCATGCAACTGCTAAGTGGATCCAAATCGTGCATGCACATTGAAGCAAAAGGTGTAAAGCAAAGGTTCATTTCTCACACCATCTATCGTGGAGCTTATATATAATTCATATATTTTCAGCGAAAAGATTTTTACAGTCTTATCCAATATTTTCGTACATCATTAAGAGTTTATTTTCCCTCTTTTTGTTATGAGCTGTATGCTGTAATAAACGATAGTAGATCTCAATTCTGTGTAAAAGAGGAGGGTTGTGTTATACCCATGTAAAATTTGTTGAAATATCAAACATTGAATTCTTTTCATTGAAAGAAATCGTTAAGAGAAATATCAAAGTGAATAATACCTAAAAATAACCGAATCCAATAGTTATTGATGTGTGATCTATGTAGTTAATCTCAACTATGGAATAAGGTCTTTAATGTTGTTGTTAAGAGTTAAGACTTAAGAGTTGTAATAAACAAATATTTTTAATTATTTGGTAACAAAAGATAAAATAATATATAAAAGAAAATTAGGGTTGCAGATCAAAATAAGGTCATTCCAGAAAAAGAACGGGTGGCTATGGTATACATAAGTCATTAGTAATTAAAAAACCACCATATTAATTTAATCTTCTTTGCCGCTTGTGCAACTGAATTTGAATCAAAAGTCAAAGGGATTAACATTATGAAATAATTGGAGCAAAGGTCTGGCAACAAAGAATAACATATATATCCACCATTGTTTGAATTCAGCTCGCAAATTAATGACAAGTTGGAAAATTCTAGCAGGATACGTGATCAGGAAACAGCCTAGTCCTAAGCCGATAAGTGACAGATCAAACAGTTGGGTTGATTCTAAGCATGAAGAATGTTTTAAAGATACGGCATAATGATCAAGCCATAAATAATGCCACAATTACACGGACATTGTGAATACATCTAACATCATCTTGAAATTAGTATTCACATTCTTTTGCTATAAAACAGGATAAACTGATGCTTATATCATATGTATAAAAAGAAAATCCATTTAAAAAGAATGCAATTTCCTACGCTCCAGAACCACCTCCATGATCCCTCTCAACATGCTCCACAAGGGACACAGGGTCTAGAAATCCCTTACTACACTTAGGACATGCATCAATCTTCTTAACCCCTAATCGGTTCCCATTTCTTTCATGAACCTGTTGCACATGATCCACCAAAGCAGTCACAGAGGAAAACTTTGATCTACACTGAGGGCATTGCTCCACTTGGTGATCATTTCTATTTCCACTGCCACTGCTCTGCCCCATCCCATCTCTAGTAGTAGCTGCCTGCCAAACTTGGTTAATTTCATCGCTCAATTTCGACATGCCCGTTTCAGCTGAGGCGCGAATATTAGAGGCCACGTTGAGAAAGCTTGAACTCCACTTAGATGATGTTGTTGAAGCTAAATTGGGCTTTGGCCCCTCTTTTCTACTCCTATTCAAAAGACCCATGAATGAAAAACTTGTCTCCAACTTTTGGGGACCAGAACATTTGTGATCGGGGCCGAACCGGTGCTTCAAGCAATGGTCTTTCAGGCAGTCCCTGCACTTGATTGTGTTGGAGAATACCAAGACCTCTTTGCATCCGGGGGCAGGGCATTTTCTCTTCTCTGTGACTTTCTCGTAATTTGATGGGTCGCAATCAACGTTAACATGGTTGTCCCATGTTATGTTAGGGTCTTGATCTGGAATGAGGCGAACTCCTTTGGCACAGAGAGGACATATGGCAACTGTGACATCTTGTTTGTTGGCCTTTGTGCACTTATGTTTAATATAACCTCGATGCAACAAACAATATACCTGCAAGAAAAATTGAGCAGATACAGTTATATTAGATCAATCAAAGAGTTCATAAATTGAAAACAAGGAGAACAGTAATCCACAATTCCAACTCAAGATGTCATGCATAATCAGTGCACAGTATTTGAAATGTCGTACACACGTTAAGTCAAAATGCTTATCAAAATAGTACATTAGTTTATCTTTATACTCTGTTTGGCAAAGAGGATGAAAATAAAAAACAATATTTGAATTGAAGTAAAAGTTAAGAGGTGTGAGACACACATGAAATCCATAGGATTTTTCTTCTATTTCTCTCCCCCTCCTTTCTATTTTCCACCTACTAAACATAGTTTTATTTGTTGGAGTATAAGTTTGAGATTATATATACTATTTTATTAGCCGGTCAATGTAAAGTCTCCAACACCTTCACCTGTTTTCTTTTGTAGAAAAATCACCTTCTGTTTTTTCTTCTGCAGAACAATCACCATCCCTGAGGAAAAAGAAAAAAAAAAACAAGAGAGAGAGAAAGACGCTGCCTAATTTTACTTGGGATTTCAATACAATAACGTTTGTGTTGCCAAAAAGGCAGAAAACATAAGGAAGATAACGGAAAACACAAGAGCAACGCACAAGGAATAGAATGCAACAGCACAAACAATAGCTGCACTATAACCATATAAAATTATTCAAAAGGAAAGAGAGAGAATTGAAGAGAGAGAAAAAAAACCTGATTGCAGCGATCGCATGTGAAGGGCAAGAAATCAAGCTGCTTGCAATAAGAAACAGAGCAATGCTTGCCGAGATGAGGAAATTCCGGAGTCCCCATGGGAATGAAGCTTTACACGAGACAGGGGAGAGAAAAGGAATTCCCTCCCGAGGAAAAGAAAGAGATGGCCCAACTAACCAGAATTCCAGGAAAGGGAAGGAGGGAGGGAATCGTCTACTCCAAAAGTCATCCAATAATATAATTAGCAATATTGATTAACAATTTAAGCAACTTTATTAATTCGAATAATATAATTAGTTTTGGTTTGCCGTTTCCACTCCGTCGCCGTCAACTTCAACTCCTCAAGAGTAAGAACGTAGAAGTCTAACTCTCAAGTTGGAACCTATCAATGCTCCACCGGATGCATAATAAATTTTCCCTTTTGTCTTTCAAAAAATATTCGTCTTATTTTAATCTCTCAAATTATAAAATATTTATTTTAGATAATTATCTTATCCTTTTAAAATTAATAATCATTTATTACACTAATAAAATATAATAATATTATTTTATCTATTATCCCATCACATCAATATGATGTGTTGGAATTATTTACACTCATGATTTTTAAGAAAAATTTATTATTACTTTTGGTAAGAAACAACTTCTTACTAATAGTATTGTAAAAAATATAATCTATTTTTTTAATCCTTCTCATATCTTATTATATGTCTACCATCCAAAAACTCCTTAATTTCGTTAACTTGATTGGCTAGTAAAATTTCATGTCACAAGAAAATTTTGGGTGATGGAGTATCCCCTAAAATTCATGTCACTCCATGTGGTTTTTATGTATTAACTAATGTTTTAAAGCTTAGACGAGACTAACAGTTTAGTCAAGAACCACACCAGCAACCAATCTGATCATGTTTTCAGATAATAAAAAAATGCAAATGACGATGACTAACACTATTGACCTAGTCCTCAACTTGTCAAGACTGACCAATTGACTTGTTAAGCCTTCCCAACCATTACATCTTTTTGAAATAGTAGTTGATTTTAATTTTGGGACATGATTTTAAACTCAACTACATGTAAACCATAGGATCCCTTGATATTCAAACAAAAGATGGTCATAAAAATGATTATAATTATATGAAAAGTGAGTCTAACAAGTAATTAAAAGTTTTAATTTTTTTGGTAAAATATGTTTTAGGTTCCTAATAAATGAATGATTTTTGTTTGAGGTCCTTAATAAATTTTTTCATTGTATTGGATTTGATAACTATGAAATATGAGTTAATTTGATAGTTAATTTTGGTTAATAATGAGTGCAATTTTTTCACTTTATTATTGTTTTTAATGAAGAAATTAACATATTTGCTATTTTTTATGAGCAGAAATCAAGAGAAGAAGAATTCAAGTACTTTGAAGGGAAATTGATGCAAAAATTAGAAGAAAAAATCTTGAAGAAAAAATGGAAGAAGTGGACAGCTCACTTAGCGCGCAAAAAGCTCACAACAAATCCGAAAGGCGCGCTTAGCACGAAAGCTCGCACTAAGCGCGAAGTCAGCGTGAAAATTAGGTTATCTGGAGCCTATATAAGGAGGAGGAAGCAGAAGGAAAAGACACACCGAGTCTCAAAGCTCGTTAGGGAAGAAATCCAAAGTTCGAGTCTCTCCCTTAGGGGAAATTTTTTTTCTTAATCATCTCCCTTTTTCTTGCTATTAGTCATCCAGTCCCTTCTTCCATTAACCTCTGGAGTGTAAAGTCTCTAATGACTATGAGAGACTAAACCCCTTCTGTTAGGAGCTTAGCAGTGAATGCCCTTGTAAAATAACTACTTCTTATCTATTAAATGTAATTTCTATTTCTATTGTCTCTTTTCTGCTATTCATCTTTATTGTGTAGTTTGGCCATCCATGCATTAATTTTTAGGAATTATAGATTGGGAAATGATAATTTTTAAAGAACTGGAAAAATTGATACATTTACCAACGAGTTAACAGGATCCTTCGTATATCAAAACTTTTGTTTTAATGACGTGATATTTTGTGAATAGATCTTTCCAATATAATAAATGGTTCAGATGGTGTCACATCATCACTTAATTAACAACAAGAACTCAAAATAAAAATTTTGATACATCGAGGATCCAATGTAACAAAAAAATTATTAGGGACCTAAAACAAATATCAATCATTTATGAAAGACCTAAAACATATTTGAGTCCAAATTTTAATATCAGATTATTTTATGATTGTTTGTATGACTTATGTTTTATACAATTTTATCATGTTTGTTGTCCCTTTTAAATATCAATTAGGTAGTATAATTTTAACATCTTGAATGAGAGAAAAAAGTTTCAAAATCATGTTTCAAAATTAAAAACGGCCATTGTTTTAAAAAAGATCAATTCAGCCCAAATTTGAAAGATAAACCAAAATAATATTTTAATAATAAGATAAAAGGGTCAAGAGAATAATTTAAAGAAGCATCAACATTATCTATTTTTAAAATCTAAACTCTTCTGTGTGAGAAGATATTGATTCTTAATATTAAAATAACAAAAATGTTTTTGTTTTTATAATTTTTATGAGATAATTTTTATTATCTCCAGTGATTTTAAAAGATATATTTGTAAAATAAGTGTATATAAAAGAAGATAATAAATAAAGATAGAAAATTATACACAGCATTAAATATGGAATTAATTATTTAATGTTAAATAATCTGATTATTGAAGAAATATTTGCCGCCAAACTAGAATAAAAGGCTCAGTGTTTTTTTTTTTTTTTTTTTTTTTTTAATGTTTACCCGTTTATGGGTCAGCCTAATTTTGATCAACATCAGCTAGACTGTCTGAACTCTGAACAAACGGCTAGCGCGCGAGGGTGTTTGATTTAGGTGTTGTTTTTGCACTATTTTTTTTAATCACATTTTTATTTTTAATTATTATTTTGAAATATTGTTATTTAAATAAATGGATAGGTCGATATTCTTCTTGAAATTAAATATTTAAAATAATTTTCAATATATTTTAAAGTTAACTTTTAGGAAAGTGTTTTCAATGTGTTTTTAAATTTAAACATTTAATTATGCCTAATGATATTTTTAAAATAAAAGTTATGAAAATATTTAAAGCATGATGCAATGAATAGAAAGAGACGGTGCCGGAAGTAATGTCCTCCAACCAATCCTGATAACAGTTTGCGTTATGTTGCATGGGCTTAACTTTGCTTAAAACAGTCCATAACTACTCAAAGTAATCCTCCATTTATTTGATTTATTTAATATAGTTCTATGCATATGTCCAGGTATGAACATCTACTCAAAATTTGTTTTCAACTTATTACAAAAATTGATCAATATAGTAAATTTAACCATTTTAAATTCGAATCTTAGTTCATAAACACAACGGATTAGTTATTCAAAACAATATGTGATATCAATTTGATTCTTTAATATTCATTATTGTTGAATGCTTAATTTGGCATTGTTGTCAACTCATATTCTTTTTAACAGGAAGTGATTCATCTAATCCCACTGGACAGTTTGTGCAGTTTGTTTTTTGTTTTTTATGTTTGTGTATAGTAAGGAAATGTTATTTATTAGTGTATAAATTGCTTTTATGTTCTTAAAGACATTACTATGTTTTTCAATATTACAACAATGTCATAAAAGACTAATTTTGTCTCACTTCAAAGGCCAATTCAATATCATAAATTGATGTAGTATTTATAAATACTACTATCAGATTAATCTGATAATGCTTATATTTTTTTAGGAATGAAATGCGTATTTGTTTATTTATTTTGTTTCAATAAAGTAGCAGCAAAACTTAGGATCCGTGCCTTTCAAAAAAAAATAAAATTAGGAACCCTTCATTTGTGAAATAGAATTGAAAAAGATGAAATAAATAATAAAATACGGTCAAATTTACATTTTTACCTTCTACTTTAATTTAAATTTTTTATCTTAATTCACTCTCATTTTATTTTATTATACTCTGTCGAAGGGATGCTTAAACAGTGGAGGAATAAAGTTACAGACTAAACTAAATGTACAACAGCCTCTTCACTTCTATAATCATATCCAAGTATGGAAGCAACATGTGTCATATCATAATTTAAAAACCGCAAAGTTCTCCATTCTCAAAACTGCCTCTAGTCTAAGCCATATAAAGTTGTAAGCAATCAACATGCACATACTAATGCCTGAAACAGTGACAGGTACAATAATACAAGTGTCATCTACCATACCCCCTTATAAAAAGGCTATTACATTTACCCAAAAAACAAAAATGAAAATGGGCATTACAGAGAACAAAATATACTTCTTTTTTTTATATTAAAAAGTAAAAACACTGTGCATCTTTATCTTCATACTACCACAAATATTTCTCATTTTAGCAAATTAGGATGGTCCATGGTCCAAGCTGTAGAGTTGGCAGATGATAAAGATGTGGTGTCTGATGAGTCACATTGAAGGATGTCCCTAGTCTTAATAACTAGTCTTCATTGCTCAGGTGAACGTACATATTAAAGTTTCCACAACTTGACAAACCACCCAATTTGAAGCACAGAAGGGAATGCAGAGCTCATAACTCTCAAATTGCAAAGGCATATAAGAGACACGATAGTAGTCAGGAAAAAAATAAAAGCCTAGGGAAAATTTCAAGATGAAAGACAAACAAAATCACCAGGTTCTTTGGGGGATCACAGACTCACAGATTGAACATTAACATGTGACATCACAAAGGACAAACAAACTTGGGAGGAGAAATCAAATAATTTGAGGGTGAGGTTGCAAATTGCAATGCAATCCAAGACCCCCACCTCTGACAAGCTACAAGTCCCATTTCAAACTATATATTATTAATTGAGTTAATGTGGAGTCAGAAGCTTTTGGCCTTCATCTATGTTTTGCACCTCAAAAGTCACACCTGCTTTTATTTTATGAGGATATCAGTCAAATAAAGCAGACCAACAAAAAAGAAATGCAACATTATAACATAAAAGGACCAAAGCAACAAAGACAAAAATGACATGTATTCATAACAATTGGAATCCTATTTTATAGCTACACCATTTTTTTCTAAGTTATCAGTAGTAGTTAATGATACCCCACTCACTTTGACACTATTACTGTGTACTCTATCCTCTATATTCGGAAATCAGAATCCAACTTTGTGCAGTCTCACTTCCCCCATTTTTTTCTCTTATTTCTCAATTTGCAATAAATCATATTATCATATGCCATAATAGCTCACCCTTTTCAACTAGGCCAATCAAGAGTTCATATTCATCTTCATTCTTCAGGGTTGTGTTGAGCAGAATCATTTTGTTCAAGATGGGGAGTGAAATGCAACCCTTTGTAGAGACACCACCAAAAGTGGTGGAACCAAACCGTTATTCACATAGGTCAATTGAGACACTGGTGGTGGTCATAGCAGTGATCACAATAGTTGGTGTCATTGCAGGAATGATTGCTAGATTGTGTGGTGGAAGGCACTTTGGGGGCAATGGGGAGAATGACATAGAAGGTTGGGTTGAAAAGAAGTGTAGAAGTTGCATTGATGGAGGACTCCCACCTCCACCTCCTCCACCTGAAGAACCAAAGCCAGCACCAGCACCGGAAGGGGATGCAAGTAAATGAATCAAAATGGCTCGGATCAGATGATGCATTCTATTCTAACACAAACATTGTAAGTCAGTATAGAACTTGATAAAATGCTCTGTTTTGGCTAGCCAAGTGATACAAATGTTGGGGAAAGGTTACATAGCTTTAACTGATGTATAGAGTAGCATTGTGTTAGTTCTAAAACCTAAAACTATTCATGTTAGATTCACCTTGTTGCTGCTATTGGACTTTCAGTTTTCAGTTTTATTTTGTTGGTCATTCATTGCTTCTTTAAACTTCATTATCCCAGTGAGAGAACATATTTCAGTTTTTTCAAACAAAACATGTTCCAACATTTGCAGTGATGTATGATGCTTATGCTAGATTGGACATTCACAGAAATGAAAAGGGGGAAAACAAAGTAGCATATATTTTCAGTTTTTAATCAACGACATTTAATGTGGAAATTTGCCTTTATAGAATTTAGTTGTTCATTTCATTCAAGTCATTTTTTGTAGCTTATCTTAGATGAAAAATCGTTGAAGCGATGTTTTTTTTTTTTAATAAAAAAAGCAAATAAAAGAAGAAGAAATACTAGTCTTACAAAATAACTAACATTTTTCAATGTTCCAGCGTTACATGGGATTCATTTTTCAAATAGGATCCAATTGTTTGTCAGTATATTAGTGGAGCCACTTATCATGACAAGGTTTAATATGTGACCGAAAAATCTTCAGGCGATTACTTTAGCCCCCTAGGGTTTACTTTTGGAATAGAATCTGAAATGTATGTTTAAAGATGCCACCAGCATCATGGCACAAAGTTGCTATTCAATAGTACAAAGCAAAAAGCTCTCCATGCCGTTACCTGATGCTATTGAAAAGCCAAACAAAGTTTCCAAGCTTTCTTTCAGTCATTTCACTATTGGAATCTTACCGTTCCTACTACTAATTAAATGCATACACCTTTTTTTTTATCAGTAAGAAATAAGAATAAAAAACAGGTAACAAGAGCAGGATGGATCCAGGAGAATATCAATGAGGGGATAATTTTTTTAAAAAAAATATCTAACTTCTAATAAATAATTATTTAATAGTTTAACAAAAATATTTATTGTTAATTTTATGTCTAAAATTATATATATAATTCACTACTAGAAGAAAATTAAATAATTATCAACTTAAAATCTATTTTTCTCATACATTTTTCTTTATTAGTATTCTTTTAATTTTAATTTTTTTTCTTATATATATATATATATATATATATATATATATATATATATATATATATATATATATATATATATAATGGGTCCTAAGGGAGAGGGGGAGGTCAAGACCCTTGCTTTCCCCCTTTGGATTCGTTCCAACTAAACCTCTATAATTACTAATGTAAATATTCAATCAATTTTGATGCACTATTTCAAAGGGAGTTTTGAGATGTTTATTGTGAGAACTAAACTTTTCTATTTGCTTAGCATGGCAATGAAAAGATAAAAAGATTGCTGCAAATTCAATACCAAACCAGAAACCTTGATTGGAAATTCTTTCTAATGCACGCAACTTATTCCACCCTGCATACCTTACATAAACACTGCACAAATAAACAAAACAATGTGTAAAATAGTAATACAAGCAATAAATTACAGATCAAGCGAAAGCATTCATTTGAGCTTGGGCCAAAATGTTTCTTCATTGCAACATTTAATGGGCTATTGCCTCAGCAGCCCCAAATTTTTATTCCTACACTCCATAAAAAAGTAGATAGAACCAAACGAACAAAATGCCCCCACCCTCTCTTAAACTCATCTGCCACCCCTCGACCCTAGCATCTCCTCTTCCCTTCTAATTCCTCGCCACCTAACCAACCCTGCTTCCAACTATCAAGTTTTGGATTGAGTGATCAAGAAATACATATTGTGTTCTGGATTACTCAATCCAGAACTATATACTACAATATACACTTTTGGATTGTATTTCGAAATGATGTTGGTATAGTTCAATATTGAGTAATCCAGAATACAATATGCTACAACTATCATAAGTGTTTGATTACAAGGTTTGTAAATTTAAAAATGATCCAAGAGCATGAGGCATGTCAATTTGGCAAAATGGAGATATCATACATACACACGCTAGTACATAATTTTGGAAGTTGCATGATTAAATTAATAATTGAATTTTATTGTTTTAACATGTGACAAACAATAGCAATTTTTATCACAACCATTGCTCAAACAATCACATTATTCGCTACAAATCAATCAATTGATGTCCTACTTGTCGGCTATATATATGTATATAAATACACATCTAGCAATGTACGTACATGACTTATTTTTGCATAGTATGCTTCATATGTACCATGAGAAGTATTTCAATATGGAGGTAATAGTAGTAAATGCCTTTCTCTTTTTTGAGTTGCAACGAGGCCTAACGTGTCCTAAGTAAGACAATTCAACATTGTTACACATAGCATCGGCATCATCTCCTCCTTCACATTGGAGGTCTATGTTCTGCAACACTATCTCCTGGCATGGAAATTTATCGCTGCAATCAAACCTCACAGCTATATCAGAAGCACTTGTGCCCGTTATGTTCTGGTACAACACATTCTTGATTTGGATCGCGGATTTCTTCGAGAGCTAAGCCAAAAAAATAGTAGATATATATACATACGAAAATCACGTTGTGAAATATATACGTATATATGTTGGTTCTAAAATTAGCAAAAGTTGTTTATATTTACCAGTTTTTTGCATGGCTTCTTTTTCTTGTCGCAGTAATTCTGATTTATTATTATGGGGTTGGTCACATTGTCCATTTCAATGTTCTGAAACTGGATGTCGCTAGCACTTCCTGAACCTCCCTACATATATATACGGTTGATCCAAAAGATTTATAGAGTTAATGTCACGAATTAATCTTTTTTTCCAGCACATATACAAGTCATGGGTAGGCAAGACTAATTATGTTAGTTCAGAATTTAAATTACCTGCCATGTCTTAATTCTAACTCCATTTTTAGTTCCAAAAATCTTGGCTCTATTCACTCGTATTCCTGAAACAAATTCCTTGGATTTTCCGGCCCCTAAGCTTCCAATACTACCATCAATCCAAATAAAATTCACGTACAATTATAATACACAATGACATATGAAAACTTTTTAACATGCATGCAGTATAGATCTTAGAGATACTTGTCATTGAAGCTAAATTACCTGATACCATGGCCCGGTCCACAGGTAATATCTGTGGCTTCTACATCTTTAGATCCATGTACAATAGATATACAATCATCACCTAACAAAGATGTATTGATCAATACTTAAAAATAGATCCTCTCAAATTGAATTTTTACATGAATTTATGTGAAATTTTGTATCTATATCTTTCTTCACGAGTAATATGTAGGTGGAGGCCTTAGTGTGAAATAATCTATTCTGCTTAGAGACATTTGTGAGATTTTAATGTTTTACAATTTTTTGTTTTGGAAATGATAGTAAATATTTGTTCTTTATTTTGAGAAAATATTTTTATTTTTATTTTTACATTTAATTACAAAAAAGTTATCTTATTTTCATTTCATTTTCTATTTTTAAAAAATTGTATAAAAAATCTTAAAAACATTTTTTTTATTGTTTTTCATTTTCTCCTTTCTTATATAAAGTTTTGAAAACCAAAAAAATAAAAATAAGATAACTCTTTTAAATGAAAGTAAAAAAAAAAAACATTTTCCCAAATCAAATACTCCTAATTATAAGTACCAGTTCCTATCACAGAGCTTGAGATTTGAATATTTTGCGTATTGGTGACATGAATCCCATCAGTGTTGGGGCTATCCTCTGGTGCGGTCACGTTAAGGCCAGAAACCTGAACATTCACGGAGTCCTGAAATGAAACGTGGATTTGTTGAGCATTTTCTATTCTCAAATTCTCAACTGTTAAGTCCTCGCAATTATAGAAAGTCAGAGCCTACAAAAACAAATAACAAAAAACCATGGTTAGCAAGTATATATTTGAATGTTATATTATTCATATTTCAACCAAAAATTCTTGATCTTTGACATATACATACCGTTGGGGCATCCTTGCAGGGCTGCAAAAGATAACAGAGAAGTATGAATTAGCCAGATTGGTCATCATTTGGAGAAATTATTAGATAATTTTGGATCATCATTGTGATTATACTCTTAATCAATTCCTATCTGACATGTATTTAAGTTTTTATAATTTATGAAAAATAATTGATAAAATGACACATTATGTACGTGTTACGTGAAGATTAGTTAAGATTATGATGGTCTCACAGAACTGATAAAAAATTGGGGTTCTGAATATCTTACACGCTTTTTGTTCCTTTTGCATGAGTTTTTCCACCATATGTTGCCGTTTCCATCAATGGTTCCACCACCATAAACAAATAGTTTCTTAATATTGTCAAATACAAGCCAGTGTTTGCTGTCATCTTCGTAATCTGATGGATCATCTGATGCATCAAGGGTTCCAGAAATCTGACAATTTATGTCACAAATTGATGGTTGTTAGCATATAAGTATTTGTTTGAGATATTAAGTAATCTTAATTTTTCATTAAAGATGAAGCATAAAAAAGGGGAACTAATCACTATAGCGTAATTTTCAGTGTTAAGTAACCTGGACTTCAACGTTAGGTTCGCAAGGGCCAGAGAATCTGATTGGTTTGAGCAAATAATTCGCCTGAGGCACCACAAGAATTGCTTCCCCAGAAGAACATACTACATCCCAAGCCTTCTTGAAAGCCTGAAATAGCCAGCATAGCCAATTATAGAAAAAAAAAAATTAATGTCATTTTTCCAATTACGAAATAAGCAAGTTAATAAACACATTGGCAGCATAAAAGTTGGAGTTGTAAGGAGGTTTCAAATTCTACCACTTCTCTCACCAACTTAAGATACTAACAACTAACATTTATCAATAAATAAAAAATAGACACATTTGTAGCTAAAAAAACAAAGGGAAAAAACACTTTATTTTGGAATGAGTATGTACCTCTGTGTCATCAGTATCACCATTCCCCTTAGCTCCATAATCATTGACACTAACCTTTTTAAGCGAATTACGCTTGTCAAACCTGTTTAAGCTCAAAACATTTGTGCTTTGCTCGATCAAGTTCTTGACTGTCCCACCATCGTCAATAGAAGGTGAATGATCAACATATATACTACTAGGTGGGTCCTCTTGCAAAGTGCTATAACAAGCAACAAAAGAAATGATGATCATGGTGAATGAGAGGAGGAGGTGTTTGAGGAGGGCCATTCTAGCTTTTCCCTTTATATATTATCCCAGAATATAGATGCTCTTAATTTGAAAGGTTTTGGGATTGTTGTTTGATGGGAATGGATTTAGCTAGGTAGCTTGGTGTGGAAATACAAGTAGGGGGAACTTGTGTATTTATAGTCATAGATATAAAAATAATTAAAAAAAAAAAATGTTACATATGGGTATTACTGTATGGAAGGATTATAAAGTACCAGATTGCGACGAAATGATCAGTCCCGGCCCTTTGACTTTTGTTCCATATACTCACCAATTTGACATCAATGTATTGTAGGCAAATTTTATATTTTTATGAAATCTTTTTTTAATTTTCGAAATTTTATATTATCAAATTTAGTCTTTGTATGCTATAAAAGAACTTATTTTTAATTTTTTTTTTCAGAATTTTCACAAACAAAATTAATTTTTGTTTGACATCACACATAGAGTGTGTTTTTTTATAATTTTTTTTATTAAAATATATGAAAAATTGTTTTATTTAAAAAAAATGTTATTAATATGTCTTTCCAAATAAATTGAACTAAAACTTTTAAGGACTCCATTTTTGTCTTTGTTTCTATCATCTTCAACAATTGTCGCAAATTTATTCTTACGTTTTCTTCTAATTTTTTATATTTCTTGAGCACTGCTTCCATGAATTTACATGATAAATGAATAGTGTATTTTATTTGTCATGGTAAGAAATAACGTTAATATCATATGTGAGGAGTGATTAAAAATATTTTTTTTAAAGTGCAAGAACTAAATTAGATGATATAAAATTATGGGGACTAAAAATAAGATTTCATGAAAGTATAAAGAAGAAAACCAAATTTTTTTCCATATATTTACGTACGTGCTTCTATGCTCTAAAAAAAATATAAATATGCGTAAATATATTTATACACTTGCAATAGTTAATGTTTGTATCTGTTTCATAATAATTATTGCATAAAAAGAAAAAAAAGTTTAGAATAATTGTCATTTGAACTTTAATTTCAATATAATATGATTTTTTTCACTTATATATATCCCTTATAATATGAATTAGGAACAATAAAATTAATAAATAAACTAATGATAATAAAACTAATTTTATAAAATTGTTATTCTCTCTCATACAATTATTAGTTTTCCTTTGTTTATGTAAAAAAAAAAAAAAACTAAGATCACAAACATTAATATGAAACGGAATGAGTACTATTTTTATTTTATTTTTTCTCAAGAGAATAATTCTTTTGATACAATTTTGTTTGGGATAAGATTGGATACTAAATGTAAACATTTATCCAAATAAAGATTTAAACATTGATTTGTCATGTTGAGGAGCACTTCTCTTTATCAAACCTTGTTAGTCGCATTTGTAATGGTATAGATTATAGTTTTTTAATTAATATTTTTAACTGTAATTTATTTATATCTATCTAAATATATATAGTATCAAAGTTCTCATTATCACGTTTTTTTATTTAATATTTTCTACGGTAAAGAATTGAAAGTTATAGGGAATTTTTTTTATATATTTTTAAAAAATATAATTTTCTCCTGAAATATTAGTTTTCTTATTTCTATCACAATTTTTATTTATTCAATAAGAATAGTTCTTCGCTTTCATTGCTACTTCATTCATTTAAACTTTTAACGAGTGGCTAGGTCTCCATATTTGGATAATTCCTAAGGATGCATGATGAAAAACCTAGTAATTCATCATACACGAGAGTTTTTCCCATATTGAAAAATGCATGCATATCCCACACCCCACACAATATTGCGTATTAAGAAAAGAAAACGTACATAATGAGTACTGTATTGAAATATTTAAATATTCCACCCTTTTTTTCTCCTAGTAATCATTTTGGGTTTTAAACGGTTAGCAGGGTTGCGTGTGTTTGAATCTTCCCTGCATTATTTTTTTTAATTCTGAAATAAAAAAGACATTTACAACATTGGCATCGGATACGTGTAATCGATCGTGACATTAGAGTTAGTATTTGTTTCATTGTTGGGAAATTCTGCACTCTTTTATTAGATGATCACCGGTTAGAATTATGAAAATTTGGAACAATCAATTAATATATACTATGAGTGAACTTTTTATTTCTTTGTTATCAAACGGTTTTATCGTATGCAGTCGATATTCAAGTAGCATATGCTGATGATTGTGAACCATGCTATCCAAGACAAACACTTGTCATTATGAGGATTATGGTTTCACTCTTTCTTAGCCACGCATGCATCTTAAACGTGTGATTTAGGGTTTCCTTCTTGCCGTCGTATATTTGTTAGTATTATCACAAAATAGTTTTTGCTGTCGTAAAATGCTTGAGAAGATGGGTGTTGGGTGGTTTTGGAGTAGAAGATATTCATTTCATTTTGCCACTTTGAAACTTAGCATTAACTTTTTGTGGCTGAAAGTTTCCTACGCTTGTCATTATATTCATGTCATGATGAAATTTTAGACCTCAAAGCAGATCTTGAAATTCCATCTCTCGTGTATCCAACGGACAAAATTATGAGCAAAATGGTTCATTTTCATTATGGCAAAACCGTTTTAGCAAATACACATATATGATAGGGTTTAATTAGTAAGAGTTATTGGACAAGCAATCAATCTATAGGAAGTGACTGACTGATGCATGGGGGATCATGGATGGTAAATTTTTATATAATATATTATGAAAGTTCAAATTCACCATATATATAAATAAATAAATTATACTATCATCTAATTAAATAACCAAAATAAAAATATGATTTGAATTATAGATAGATAAGTATGTTAAATATTTAAATAAAGAGTTTTATCGTTTATGATAATCATATTTAACTTGAATAAGATTATTTCTAATAAAATATATGTGTGATCTAGAAAATATATATAAAAATTGATATTTTTAATTTCATGATAATTCATTATTAGATACGAAAATGTGAAAAATCTTTACAGAATCTAACTAAATTCTTGTTAAAATTATTATAGTTTAATTTTATTTTGAATTTATTATCTTTTGAACTTTGATATGTAAAATTATTTATTAAAGCACCATACGATTTTGTTTAATATTTGTTTTCTTAAACAATAATAAAATCAACTAATTTAATATTAATTTTAGGTATGATTTTGAAAAGAGACAAGTTTTTTTTAATTGAAATGACATGCATTTAAAAAAGAGCCAACTTTTTTTTTTATATAATTGGTGCATTAATTGATGTATAATTTTTCTGAAATGAATAAGGGAAAAAAACTGATATGAAATGAGAATCATACTAAGATCAGATCAGACCCGGTTTTAATATAAAAAAATTACTTTGAAAATATTAATTACTAATACTTTTTTTTAAGAGTGATTATATTTTCACAACAAAAAAATTTAAACACATAATATTCAACAACTCTCTTCTATCTTTATCTCTTTTCTTATCACACTACATTATCAATTAAATCAATTCAATCACTTATCTAGCATCTCTTCTTTTTTCTCTTGTAGACAACTCATGTTTTCCAATAAAAATAATTATATCACTCTTTTAAAAGCCTAAAATAAGGACTCTGGCGGCGTTACCTCCCGTTTCACCCAGATCTATGAATTTATCTGGACAATAGAGCCTCATGTACGTGGAGGAATTTTGTTGGTGGCCTTTGGCGTCATATATAGTACTAGTCTCCAATCCCATGGTTGTGGTTCTTGAGAGATGCATCATGCATGAAATGGTAATTATGATTTTTGTTTTTCGTTAGATAATTAACCTCAAGGTATCGAGCACCTGATAGATGCGATCATCATTTGATACACAACCACCTTACTAATTATTTTGGCAACATAACTAAGGTAAGAAAGTCGTAGTTGATCGTTCACAAAGTTTGGTTAGATATTCAATTAGCGTACTTGATCATATTTTGCGTATTCTTTTCGTACAATGAATTCTAAATTACTTTATACTGTATATTATTATTGTGTACACAAAGACATTAAATAGTATGCCTAATTGTACAAGGAATCATACATATCCAAAATTGGACAAACAAACTTGAAGATATATATAGGTCACATATATCCTATGAATAATATACTAGTCGTAGAATGATACCAAACCTTGTGGAAACCCTAGAAACATATAGGACTATTTTTATTCCTATTTTTAATAGAATTGACGTCAAACCAAAATATTTTTTAATTTTTAATAGAAGTAAGTCCAACAAAAGTATTTTTTTTTCTCCTTTTCTAACAATAATTTGATCGTGCGGATAGATATGAACGCACGGGAAGCTCTTGCGGAGATATATATACCTGGGCACGAATTTTCTAACTATTGCAAATTGCATGCAAATGTAAAACGAATATATATATATATATATATATAAGGAATCAAATTAAATCAATGTAATTTTGATAACTATTATATTATTTTCATAACTTGATATAAAATATATATTTTTATTAATCTAACCGTTGAATTATATTTATATATCACCTAGATTGTTTGTATCAAATTTTATCAAAGTTAAACAACAACAAAAAGATAATCAAATTATTCATATTTCAATGTATTTTGAAATGTTTATATTACATCAATTTTAATTTATATAAATAATGTAACAAATGATTTTGAATTAATATGAAATTTTACATATACGATCTATGTGAAAGAAAATTTTAATCTAACGGTGAGTTTTAAAAAAATATTATTCAATTGAAAGTTATAAAATAATATAATAATGATTAAAGTTGTACCAAATTAATTTGATCCATCCTTATATATTTCAAATTATAAGAGTATTTATAATAAAATTTAATGACTATGCCCCAAAAATGAAAAAATAGTTTTACAATATCATTCAATCATAAATTATCATTTAAATTATCATAATATAGTTATTATAAAAGTTAACGAAATTATACATAACAGATCATGATTGAAAGATTTTATAAATTATTTTATACTATTAATTCATAATCATTTTTTCTTTGTAATATCATAAAAAAGTTTACATGTTGGCCCCATACACATGAATGTGTCCTTTTTTCCATATGGAGGTAGTAGTAGATGCCTTTGTGATCTCTCTTTGTGATTTGCAACGAGGGTTAACGTCTCCCAAGTAAGACAATTCAACATTGTTACATAAAGCATCGGCAGCATCTCCTCCTTCACATTGGAGGTCTATGTTCTGCAACACGTACTATCTCCTGGCATGGAAAGTTTTCACTGCAAGCCAACTTAACAGCTATATCAGAAGTACTTGTACCTGTTATGTTCTGGTACATCACATTCTTGATTTGGATAGCCGATTTCTCCATGAGCTATATGTATAATCAGTAGCTATACATACCAAAATCAGTAGTGATATTCCAATAATAGCAAAAGTTGTTTAATTATATATATTTACCTGTGTTTTGCATGGCATCTTTTTTTTTGTCACAGTAATTCTGATTTGTTATGATGGGGTTGGTGCCATTGTCCATTTCAATGTTCTGAAACTGGATGTTGCTAGCACTTCCCGAACCTCCCTACATATAATGTAGACCCAAAACATTACTAACTCATGGATTCTGCAATTCTTTTTTTAGCGCGCGCGCATATATATATAGAGAGAGAGGCCGTAGGCAAGTCTAATTATATTAAATCATAACTAAAGTTCAAAAATATTCAAATTAGTTACCTGCCATGTCTTGATTCTAACTCCATTTTTAGTTCCAAAAATCTTGGCTCTATCCATTAGTATTCCTGAAACAATTTCCTCGAATTTTCTGGCACCTAAGCTTCCAATACTGAAAATAACCCAAATTTTTACATACAATTTTTTTTTTTTATAAATAATCATTTTCGTCTCTAAATATGTAAAATACTACAAATTCAAGAATTAAAACATTAATTAAGTCTTAATATATTTATGTACATGTTTCAACTTATACCATTAAAAAATGTAAGACTAACGTTAGCATTACACTCTTTTAAGACATTTCTTTCAATACATTTTTTTACTATTAATTAAAGTTTGTTAAAAATAATAAAATGAAACTCACTAAATTAATAAGGGTTATTAGCAAAATTATGATTTTCAATAAATTTTAACTAATAACAAAATATATGTTTAAAAAAGCATGTTAAATAGTGTGTTCACGGCACGGTATATGCACATAGAGAGCAATGGAGGCAATTGTCCCCACAATTTTTTTTTTACTTCAATACATCTAATAAAAAAATTTCCCCCACAAAATAAATAAGTGTTAGTTCTCAATAATTTTTATAAGTGAATGTAACATGTTATAACATATAATTTGTAGGAGCTTCAGTTTGTTTTATGAGACTCTGTATGTTTTGTAAAACTTTAAAATTTTTTCTTTTGTGAAAATATTTTAAACTACTACCTCAAAAGAAACATAGGAGTAAATCATCAAGACAAGAAAAAGTTGTTAAAATAGTTATTTTTAATTAATACAACAATTTTAAATTTATTCCAAAAATGCACTCAAAAGATTAAAGAAAATTATTAATTTAGTTAATAGTAATAAATTTATCTTAAATTTATAACTTTTTCAAAATTATTATTAACTCCTTGACAAGTACACCAATTCGTCCAAGTAGTAATTAAAATAATAAGTTCCAGTGTCGAGTCTACATAAACTTTGACGGTACTCGAAGTTTATATATAGAATTTTAAGCGAATAATGAATTAAATTCGATATTTGTCTAATATTAATGCGGAATATAAAATTCAACATAAATAAACATAATGAAGCAGAACACATTAAAGACATGGAACACAAACACTCGAAAAGGTGAATTGTCGATTGATGCATAATTTTGCGACGTGTTGGGTGCTCAACTTACCAAAACTACTCTTGATGCAATGTTTGGGATTTTTCACATTTAACGTTATTCCAAGTATTACCTTCATTCGCTAACATACCCTAACCATGATCCCTCACGTGAATGAGTCTAAATTATCTAATTTCACTCATAATCCCTTAAGAGGTACATCAAATAATTTGCTTTAAGAATAAGGATGCATAATTAAGGCTAAATGATATCATTCTATCCCTAGACATGAATTACCTAGATATTTTTTTCTCAATTTATTAGGTGCAAACATTTCCCAATGAGTAAATCCTATAACATACATGTGCATAGGTGATCAAACCATAAATAAGACAATAAACTCATAAAAGAAGTAATAATATTGAAATAACATTAAATGGATAATGAGAATCATTATATCAAGAGTGTCTGATTGTTAAGCTCCTAACAATGGGTGGTTGAGCCTCTCATTGTCATGAGAAGCTTACAAATACAAAAAGGAAACAAGAGGAATGGAAGAAAATGGAGGAAAGGATCTCGAAGTGAATGGGTTTTCTTTCTATTATGTGCCCTAGCTCTGTTCCATCTGAATCTATCTTTTTTTGGCACAGTTCTCCCCCTTTTTTATCTTCAAAATGTTGCATAGTCATATTTTTCAACATTGATTGTGTGCTAAGTTGACAGCATGCACATGCAAAGTCTAATTGGCTTAAGTGACCATGTGTTAAGCTGTCAGATGTGCGCTTAGGGTGCATGCACGTGACAACTGGCTTTTGAGTTAATTTCTCGTGCTGAGAGGGTGTTGTCGTGCTGCTTTGGTTCTTCAACCATCTTCTAGGCCTCCTGCTGTGTCCCTTTCTACAAAAAAAATATAATCAAAACACTGTAAATTAACTAACTTTAACATCTACCGGATAAAAACCCATAAGAAGTTAAATTCCTAACTTTTTAGCTCAAAAGAAACATTAAAAGAGAGGAAAGTAGATTACTGTTATGTGATTTAAATATACAAATTACGTATGAATAGCAATTATCAATTATCCTTGCCATTAATTAATAATCATCTCTCTCTTTTAATTGTTTGTCAATATATTCTCTTTCTTCTTTTAAGTAGGAACATAGGGAGTATATTACTATTAATAACTCGTTAAATGCATTTACTTTTATGAAAAATGAGTGGCATCTCATTAATAGATTTCACAATATATATGGGTATAAAAGGAAATTAGTCGTTAGTACATTAAAAGTGATCATTTTTTCTATAACAAAGACAAAAAAAAAATACTACAGTATCATTTTATTTCTTATGCTACATTTATTCCTATTTATAAGACCTAGTTGTTAAAAGTGTTGTTGGTTCATTTATATAAGATTCAATTTATAATGTTTATTACATTAATTAGACTAAGTTACCGTTAATTAAAAGAACAAAGAAATTATATTGACAAACATTTAAAGAGAGAGAACAACATTAATGACAATGGTAGCTTCAAAAAAATATATAAATTTAGGACAAAATTATTATTATTAAATAAAAAATACATTAATTTTTTTAATCTTAATAAATTAGTTCATTGAGTCTTATAAATAAGAACAAAGTAATCCTCTATTCATATTTATAAGATCCAAAATAAAAATGGTATTTGTTTCTTTTGATAAGATTCAATTCATATTATTCCTTATATTAATTATTTTTAGACTCAAATATCTCTAATTAATTGTATCGATAAACAATTAATTAAAAAAGAGAGTAAAGTCTATTTCTAAAGAAAAGAGAGAAGAGTATTAATAACGAGTAGTTTTAGAAAAAAAATAATTAGATCTTATAAATATGAACTAAACAAATAGCAGAAAGGATGCCATCTATTATTTCTTTGTTCCCATTAAAAAAAAATTAAAGGTCCACCACCGTGTGTTATTAGCATTTTTTACACAAAGTGCAAAGACATTTACACCAATGGCATTGCATACGAATACTTATAGTTAATATTATTTGATTCATTGTTTGTTGAGAAGATGTTGTTGCGATGGTTTTATTTGGAGTAGAAGACATTTCATTTTGAAACTTGGCATTAACTTTTTGTGTCTAAACTTTTCTAAGCTTTTGTTGGTGCCCATGGTTGTGATTATAGAGAGATGTATGAGTTGGTAATCATGATTTTTGTTTTTTGTTAGAAAACCTGAAGGCATGGAAGCTTTTTTTTTTTAGAGGCTCAAGGCATGGAAGCGAGCACAAGATAAGATGTGATTGATCATTTGGTAGACAACCACCTTATCATTTTATTGGCAACATAACAAGGTAAGAAAGTTGAAGTCGATCGTACCTTCACAAAGTTTGATCTTTTCAATTAGCGTACTTGTTCATAATTGTATTAGTAGCGTATTCTTTTTGTACAATGAATTCTAAATTACTTTATATATTATTATTGTGTACTCAAAGACATTAAATGGAAAATTCTACTTTCATAAAGCTCTAGTATTTTACATGTTTTTTACTTAATCTTCTATCACATTTTGAATTTGCATTTCCACAAGGCTCAATTGACACGGCCTCGATAAAAGACCATTAACTGGACTATAAGTTGAATTATAATGTAAAACTGTATACACACTACTTGCTCTCCTCAGCAGACATTAACTTGCTGAATAATGTTTTCAGCCAACATTAGTAACACCTATCCAAATTCAAGAAACAAGATAACAAACATTGTTGCCAAATTCACTAGTTTTATTCTAAACAGATTTGAACTTTTTTATTCAGAGAAACAAGCATTGTTACATCTTCGGGTAAGATAGCAATATTCTCTCTTATCCATCTCCCCCAATTGATGACATGCTGCTCTCAACCAAATTACAAGTTACAACAAAAGCACTTCCCCACCCCATGTCAACTACAGCATGCCTTGTCTAACTAATAGCATCAACAACCCATTTTCTCTACCCCATTATATTATTATTGGGTGTCTTGCTACAAAACCCCCCCTCTGCCTGACTCCAACAATTCCCAATGCTAATTACAACAAAACCCTTCTCCTAACACAACAATGCATCAAACACCAAGCCTTAAAAGGACTCAAACTTGGAACTCTATTGACCATCTGTACATCTCCTCTGGAGGAACTGGGATGGAGAAGGTTGTCAACCCAGTATCTGAGTCGTAGTTGAAGTCGGTTTCAGTGCCACCTACCACACACTTCAGTGGTCTCTGGGAGGAGTAAACTCCAAATCTGCCCCTTCCCCTGACTCTAAGAGCAATAGTTGTCGTTGCTGCTCGGTTAGAACTGAGCCAAGAGGTCATTTCCGATAACACCTCACCATCAAACAGTTCTGGTTTGTTGTTAGAAGCTCGATGAATTTCAACATGCTCCACTGATCCTCCAGTGTTGAACATATCCAGTAGCCCTATTGCTGCAAATGAAATACTTGGTGCTATTTCCTGTTCAATAAAACATCAGTGGTTAAGCATACTACATTGAAGGCGGAAAATAAAAAACAAAACCAATGAAATATCATATTAGCTGATAGTGGATCCTCACTTGGATTGGACAGAAGTGGAAAAGCTCAAACTCCAGAACTTTTAGAGTCACTGGAACAGAAACCCCTTTTGGTAGCCGAATCACCTCACCTGAAATAAGGATGTGGTTATTTAACCAATTTTCATATACTGAGGTAAACTTCAACAAAATTATAGTATAACCTAAACTGCTACAGATATACGATTTTAACTACTTGAAAGTCAGAATTCAAGTCAGAAGTGAACGCATCTTCTATTACACATCCTCCTTTATATACTAAAACTAATGGTAAGTGGTTGGCTGACATAAACAAAATTAATAGTACCTGATCTGTAAGCATAAACAATTGTCTCTCCAAGCCATTCAGCACCTGCTACTTGTGTGATGAGGTCAACATCAGAAGCACAGACAGAGGCAGTGAGTGTACCAGGAGATATATCATGGATGCGGGTTTTCTTCTCTATCTTGCACCACCCAGCACCTTGGCAGTTAAATACACCAGCAACTCCAGAGCATTTGTTCATGTTCCATATTTTGAGCAAGCTGAAAGTTGTAGTTTAATTAAATGAGTCACCAATTTGTGTCTATGGAACATAGCTTTAAAAAGAAGATAGATACTAGAGTTGAGTAAACGAACCTAGTCCCATCTCTGGCTGGATCAACAAATAGAGAATCACGAGTGGGCCTACCAGGTAACTGAGCACGGAGAACCGAACCATCAGGGAGAACCAGCTTCTTAAGAAGATCAAAATTGTGGTTGCCTGGCTTGTCATTATTATAAGACATCACAAATACAAAATAACACATTACTATTGTGCCAATTTCTTGTACATGTCTAAGAAAAGATGTGCAATAAACATCTACCTAACATAAATTGGACATCCACCAATTGCACGAGCTGCAGCATGATAATCTGCTGCTGGGTGTAAACTCTGAAATTACAAAGATCTTTGGTTAACATGAAGCAAATTAATAAATCTTGAGAATTTCCAAAGTAAAAAATCAGGCAATTAATAAATTACAAGTGCAGGAGAGCAATTCACACTTCCACTTACATGAAACATGTCCCAGTCAGGTTACATGAATTCTCCAAGGAAAAGTGAGTTGTATGCATCAGATGAAATATGGATGGTGTGGGAAGCAGGATGGCGAGGGTAAAAATCATCAGAAGTCTGCTTGGCACTATAAAGTCCATCGGTGTCTTAAAGGTGAGAATTGTGTATTTGAGAATAACACGTTAAATGAAAGTATGTCAAATTTTAACAGACATAAAACATGATTTATATTTTGGTCTAATTTTTTTATGGATGGTGTGGGAAGCAGGATGACGATGGTGCTTGACACATACATGCAATGCATCCATTGTCGGCAAAGTTACGAGCAATAGAGAATAAATATTATTATTAAAGGTGAGAATTGTGTATTTGAGAATAACACGTTAAATGAAAGTATGTCAAATTTTAACAGACATAAAACATGATTTATATTTTAGTCTAATTTTTTTAACTTACTAAGTCATTGATTCGATGATAAACTCGAAAATCTGTCGATTTTACTTAGAGTTTATAGAGTTTATTAAGAATCTACTAAAAGAAGAATTTACTCAAGAGTTAACTCGCAGAGGACAAATGATTTATAAACTCGTAAGAGTTAACGAGTTAATCGGAAAGTTTGATAACATAACTATAAAACACATGACAAAATCCCAAATTTTTCTATAGGTACATATTATTAGTGCATCGCATAGTCACAGAATATTAACTAAAATTTGTTAAGGAGGTTTTGTAATGTAAACCTAGGGACTTATGATGATGGTGATGGTAAAAGGTTAAGCACACGTTAGATAGATTGCGATGTGGTTCACGCGAAGGAGGAATCCACGTTGGGGGCAGTATCAATTTTGTCCTTACCATCATCTTTTTTACCCATATACCCCAAATGGAACGAATAAATTGAAAGAAAAATAACAATCAAACACTAAAATGAACCTATTAGGTCTTTTTTTTATTCTTTGTCATTTAGTCGTATTTTGCTTTGTGATACATCTTTTCAGGTCCGGTCTCCTACTGGTTCATAAACTGAAATTTTGTAATTTAATGAAAATCCACAAAAGATACAAAACATTCTTAAAGACCAGGGAAAAGTTAGAACATATTAAAAGCTAAAACCAAATTTCACGTGAAATCGAGAAGTTCGAGTCTGGGGATGAAGGTATTTTTACTAGGAAAGGTCAAAATAAAAAACTTCAAAGTCTTTTAATTTAAAAATTAAGCAAATATCAGTTATTAATGGTTACGAATATTATAACAGAGTTATGATATGTTTAAATATCTTTTAAAATTATGATAATTATTTCAAAATCACGATGTCATTATAAACTCATTGAAAAAACACTTTGAAACAAAAATCCAGCATTTGAATCCCATTTTAGCGGCTCTGGCGAGTGTTGCATTATTCCACGTTTAAAATGTTCTTGGTCTAGTTCTATGAACCACGTCAATTGTATTTTTAAAAAAATCAGATTTTATAAAGAATTTAATGATTATGTATTAATAATATAAATAAATTTACATTTCTAATCAATAAAAAGATAATATTGATATAAATTTTAAAATAATTATTATAAATATCAACTAACATATTATACATAATAATAATTTATAATCAAATAATAATATAAAACTATTTTATATTATGTATAATATATTTACTCTGTTGTAAAACAGCTAAAAGTGTACCAAAAAGAAACAAGGTCGGTGAAAAAAATATATAGTTGGTGAATTGAGCAATTGGTGGCAATTACTTAATTAATGCATTCCATTTTTTGTTTGGTACACCTGCTAAGAAATAATTGACACCCTAAATAGACAGTTTTGCCCTTCCTTTCTTAGCCAAACCCTAACACCCTTTTCTTTTCTCTTGTGTCATGAACCCCCAACCCTTGCACCTTTTTGTCACATTCGTTGTCGTCATTGAAGCAATGCCCTTTGTTGCAAGTCCAACCTCGTCATTGTAGTAGCCTCGTTCGTTGGTGGAGGTGAAGACACTGATGCAGCTCGTTGTAGTTCCCTCCAATGTCCGCTAGTCACCCAACCATCATTTTTGGTACAATGCGGCTTGAAGATTCATAGATCATAGTGATGCACGTGGCGATGGTGGGTTCAGTGTGATGTGAAGGTGGCATTGGGTGACTATATATAGAGGTGGTGTTTGGGTGGAACAATGGTTGGGTGAAGGTGAGGTACGGTGGTCATGGAGGTTTGGGGGAGAGGTGATCATGGAGGCTTGCTTAGGAGTAAAAGAAGAAGGGAGTAAAATTACTGATAATAGCAAGTTTTTACCGGAAAAAAAAAGTTATAATAAATTAAAAATAAGTTTTTATTTAAAAATAAATAAAATATAATAATTTTAAGAAATTGCACAATAATATATTGATAATAAAAAATGCAAAATTCATTAAAAAAATAATTTTCTTTTATAGGCAATCTCACTTCCTCTTTCATTTTTCCTGTTATTCTTTCGTATATCTACTCCCACCGTGAAGAGATGTACTAATGAATATCACTGTATCTCTCCTTAGTTCTTTCTAAACTATGACCAAATTTTTTGGGGCTTACGCAGGTTGTATTCGGTGGTCATTTAGTAGGAAATTTGAATTTTAAGGTAGTAATCTTTCAACATATATGCATTCAATTTGAAGTGCTTAACCAACAAGTATATGAATTAATATATATATATATATATATATATATATATTCAACTTTTTTTTTCTGAGTATACTGTTTCCTATTAGATTGTGGTCGGTTGGGAAAGGGGTCATGTGGATGTATGAAGAAGAGAAAATGTGTATTATTGAAGCAAAAACGAGGTTGTGAAGTTTACAAAGCGGAAATGAGAATTGAAGTGTTTTGAAATTTGATTCATTTACAGGTTAATATTGTTATGGCCTAAACGAGTCTGAACTGTGGTTGAGAGATTTATGTCAAGAATCATCGTTGGCTTGTTCTGAATCCATAATTCATTATGTGCTTCTTTGAGAGACAGAGTGAGACAGGAAACGTGAAAGAAAAGCCACGCTGGAAATAGCCACGGCGAAAGGCGTAGAAACATGAATATATTCTGTTTCTAATATCTTTTTGTTTGTGTTGTGACTTAAGCACAAGAGCATACTAACTCAAAAGACTTAGAGAGAGAAATGAAAATCGATTATTTATTTTGAAAAGATTACTATTTGCTATATAGACTAATGACAACATCATAACTACAAGGGATTATTTGACCCTAATTTTCCATTCCTCTCTTCTAAAATTTCTAGACACAAAAATTCCCCAACATTTTTTCTTTTCCTATCTCAAAAAATCTTTCATATCGTCTAAAACACAAGAATGTTTCACAAGCTTTCCTTGTCCACAAATGAATAAAAAAATTTAAAATAGTACTAATTAATTTGCGAGACGCTAACCTATACCAACATACATATCATTAAGCGGCAACTGTAACCATAATTGATTGATGTAACCACCAGTTGCAATTATTGATGGTTATTCCAAGTATTGACAAAAAAAATCACAGTCTATATTGTCGATTAATTCCTCAATTTTCCCCAGCACATATGATTGTTAATTGGTACGTGGCACTAAATTCTTACTTTCCCTTCCCTTGCCTACTTTGACTTGTGCTTGTGCAGCAAGTGATGATAAAGCTTGCAATTTAATTAATACCATAACTCATAGTAAACGTGTAACTTTTTCTTCTTCAATTTGATCATAGAGCTCATTAAAAGATAAAAATAGGGGAACATATGTTTGTAAGAGTGTTGTGTGCTGACTGTCCTTTTAATTTTTGTTAACCCAGACGTTGCTGACAGTTGTACAATCGACAATGACTAAATCAGTAGCAAATTTATAAAATAAAATCATTATATAGTGAAATTCATTGAAAAATTTTGGACCCGTAACCGTAAGAATTCAGCGTCAACTTAGCCTTAGCCATAACTAAAAAGAGAATCTGAGAAAAAGAAATGTAGGAGAAAGTGATTAGAAATAGTATTTTTGCATAGGCTAAAATTTTATAAATAAAAAAATCAATCAGTTTGAGATAAGTCACTACAATTAATTGTTTAAGTGACATTAATTTTCGTTTAAAAAATTCAATTATTAGAGTCCCCTAATCATGCATGTGAAGTTGCAAACCCTGGTAGATAATATAAATATATATATTCATTTATCTAGAAGAAAAATCAGTTACGATACATCGCATAAGACAAGAAGTAGGAAGAGGTCGAAGGACAAAATAACAAGTGGCAAACCAACTAGGATCTTAAACTTTGACGATTAATGCATATAAAACCGTCCAAGAGATATTATTGTTTTAGCAATCAAACAATATCATACCAAAATAATTAACTTTTTTTATTTTAGAAGACCTAAATAATTAACTTACAGTTTTACTCAGTTATATATATATGAAGACAAAATGTGTATGTACACTAAATGCACTGAAAGTGTAAAATATGAGAAGAATAAATCCTAATCATGTAATAAACACAAACATTCCAAATTAATTATCCATCTAATTTAATTATACGATTGAAATTCGCTTATCTCATACTCTCGTCTCTTAGTTAATTTATACATTTCCTAGATATATTTAGAGATCTGTTAATGCACTCACACTTAAATGTTAGTATCAATACATTAACAACCAACATCATAAATTTTGAATAAAAAACTCTCCATCTCTTCACTTTTAATTAATATATTGTAAGGATATATTAATAATTTAACATCAATAGTTTAAAACAATAATAAAAAAATCAAAGTAGTTCACATTCCAAAGAGAATATTTTTAGATTCTCTTCTTACCTTTATCTTCTTTAACCCACCAGGCCAACATAATATCATTAACAACATTGGGTTAAAATGAACCAGTCAGAGCTCAAAGAGGGAGAGGGGGAAAAGTTGAGGAAAAAGTTAACATGAAGATGGTGCTGTGGTGGAACTGCTATTGGTTCTAATGGTGTTCTTGGAAGATGACAATCCTCGTGTTTCATAGAGGGCACTGTGGTTTTGTTGATGGTGGTGCCCTGTACACTACTTACAAGTTCTAATGGCATTCGGGGAAGATGATGATGGATAAGTGTTTCTTAATTGGTTGGTTTTGGAGGCCTGAATATTTATTTGTTTCGTCATTTGAACAACAAAAAAATAACAACCAAGGCAACAATAATAACCAAGCTTGGTATTCCAAAAGATAAACCTGCGCGCAGAATTCATGATGGAATGTCATAGAATGATTCTCCTACATACGTTGCAATGTCTAGTTTTTCTAAAAGAGCACTTGTTAATTTGTACCTTTTTAAGTTCAACTATGTCCTTTTTTTTTTTAGGCAAGTTTAACTATGTCTTTAACAAACCTTGTTCACTATACATGGTGATAATAATGTACCAACACAATAAGCAGAAACGAAGGATCAAGGGTATATGCTTGGTTCGAAGCCAAGGTTCCCTGAACCTTGAAGACAATCTGCAGTTGCTATTCACTTTGAGTTTAAGATTTTTTCATATGGATGAAGTGGGTTAGCCTGGAGAAGACTTAAATTTTTAGAGTGTGAATTATGAACCATGATTATTACCATGTGAGGAGAAAGGAAAAAGAAGAAAGAAGTGACTTATGAGCACTATTATGACTCTTTTAATTGTTTTAAAAAAATTGATATTAAATTACCGATATATTCTTATTATAAGTGAAGAGATTATTGGTTTTTTTATCAAAAATTTATGATGTTAGTTGTTAATGCATTTATACTAAATTTTAAATTAAATGTAAGTGCATTAGCAAATCTCATATATATATATATATATAGTGATTGCATTTGCTAAATCTGGGATGAAGACAAATAGGATTAAACAAATACGAGATTTGGCCACGAAGCAAGCTTCCAGCTCAATTGATAACCACCAAGTTACAAAACCCTCTTTAAGTAGCTATGTTAGAAATTCGATATTTCTCTAAATTACGTATCTTCCTTAAGCTTAACAGACCTTAACACATGATATGAAATTTCCTGTGCTACCCTTTTGTATTTAAGTGTTTGTATCGGTACACTGTTGTTCTTTTTTTAATCACATGTATCTTTTATTATACGTAATTTTGTTTAAGTAAGATTGGGTTATATGAATAATAAAGTTCTTTCTCTAAGTATTTAATGTAATTGTATATCTAGAACTCAAACTCAAGACTTTTGGTTAAATTGAAACAATCTCACGTCATACACTTGATGGTCGGAATATTATTATTCATGTATTTTTCAAGGTTTACAAAGTCGTAATTTAAAATAATACATGAAAATTGAGAGGCTGCTATTTACATTTTTCAACATATCAAAATATATATTTGTTCTACCTTGACTCATATGAAGTAGTTAAAGAATGATGAGAATAATAATTATAAAACATCAATATTCAAAGTATTAGTGTATACCACCCAAAAAATTGCAACATATTACTATTGTAACATTTTACCTGTACGTAAAATGAATAGCAAACTACGAAATTCGTGGAAGAATCAGATAAGATTTATATAACATTAAAATGATCGGTGGAATAGATGCTTGAGAATGTGCTCAAATATCGGGTGGTGTCCTTCAATTGTGAAAGAAGATCAAAGAAGGAAGTAACTGACCAAAAGCCACACCTACCTCCCTTTCAATTTTATTTTCTTTCCAATATATACATATATTCTGTAAATTCGCTCTCAACAAAGGCAATATAAATTTCAACGGGGTGGTTGAACCAAAAAACAAAATGTCATCGGAATTATTATAGATGTCATGGAGCCATTTCTGCTCCTCAAGGATCCCTATCGTTATAATTAGTTTAATCAGTTTGCCTGTGTAGTGGCTCCATGCTTTCAACATATACATTGCTAAGTTTATAGAATATGCATTATCCAAAGTATCACAGAAATGATACATAGAAATTTCGGAATTTATTTATGAATATGAGTTTCAGATTATAAGGAGTTTTTTTTAGAGAGAATTGAAAAAGAATCACACCCAAACTAAACAGTAGTTGAACTATTTATATTGATTTTTCACAAATGGGCAGCTCACTAATATTAATAATTTGTTACAACTATTTTAACTACAAACTTAGTTGGTTACACCTGTTTTAACTACCAACTTAATTTGTTAGTTATGTGGACTAATTTATCAACAAATCTCCACCTTGGTTACATAACTAAACAAGGATCAAAGTGGTTACTCCCTTTTTGACATCAGACTAGCTGACATTATTTTAAATTTATAAGGTCCAGACAATAGAAAAACTTGCTACTTGGTAGAACTTTAGTGATCATATCAGAGGGATTATGCTCAGTGGAGACTTTCTTCACGAACACAGTTCCTTCAGCAATAATCTCTCTCACAAAGTGTAGCTTCACATCTACTTGCTTTGTCCTTTCGTGATAAACCTGGTTCTTTGAAAGGTGAATAACACTTTGGTTATCACAATGGACAGTGATAACATGATCTTGCAGCTTCAGCTCTCGAGCTATTCCCCTTAACCATAATGCTTCTTTTATTGCTTCTGTCAAAACAATATATTTTGCTTCAGTAGTGGACAATGCAACCACCTTTTGAAGACTAGCTTTCCAACTAATTGCAGTTCCAAATGCAATAAATACATAGCCTGTGAGAGACTTTCTAGTGTCCAAACAACCAGCAAAATCAGAATCTACAAACCCCTCTATTACAATAGTGTTTTCTTGGTAACCCTCAACTTCTCCATATATTAGACTCTTTCCAATTGACCCTTTTATGTACCTTAGGATCCATTTTAGAGCTTGCTAGTGTGCCTTTCCAGGATTTTCCATAAATCTGCTTACAAGTCTAATTGAGAATGAAAGGTCAGGTCGAGCGCATACCATGTCATACATGAGTGAACCTACTGCATTTGCAAAAGGAACTTCAGACAAGAACTCCTTATCTTCTTTGCTTTCAGGAACTTGATCCATACTAAGTTTGAACTATTGAGATAAAGGTGTTGAGACAGGTTTAGCATCTAACATACCAAACCGGTTTAGAACTTTCTTTAGGTACATTTCTTGAGATAGAAATAGTAGCTTTTTGTCTCTATCCCTCTTGATCTTTATACCCCATATTCTTTTAGCTCTATCCAAATCTTTCATTTCAAATTCTCTTTTCAAGTCTGCCTTAACTTTTCCTGTTTCATCCTTGTTATTGCTTGCTATTAGGATGTCATCTACATAGAGCAATAGAATGACAAAATTATAATATGAGGCAAACTTGAAATAGACACAATTATCAAACTTGCTCCTCTTGAACTTGATGCGAGTCATGAACTCATCAAATCTTTTATTCCACTTTCTTGGAGACTGCTTTAGACCATATAGGGACTTGTTATGTTTACACACAAAGTCTTCCTTTCCTTTTATTATAAATCCCTCAGGTTGTCTTGTGTAAATAGTTTCTTCCAGTTCTCCATACAGGAAGGCAGTTTTAACATCCATTTGCTCCAATTCTAGATCAAACTTGGCAACCATTGATAGTAGAATTCTTATGGACATGTGCTTCACCACTGGAGAGAATGCATCATTGTAGTCAATTCCCTCCCTCTGAGTGAAGCCTCGAGCTACTAGCCTAGCTTTGAATCTTCCTTGTTCAACTCTAGGAATGCATTGTTTCCTCTTGAAAATCCACTTACAGCTGACTAACTTTGACCCTGCAGGTCTCTTTACCAAGTCCCAATTATGGTTATCATGGAGAGACTTTATCTTTTCATCCATGGCCATAAGTCATTTACCCTTCTCTTTGCAATCAATGACAGCTTTGTAATAGTTTGGTTCATCATTCATAACCTCACTGGCTGCAACAAGAGAGAATGTCATCAAATCTGCATAACCATACTTCTTAGGGGTTTAACTTGCCTTCTAGTTCTATCTCGAGCCAACAAATAACCCTCCTCACCTTCTTCCCCATCATCATCATCAGTTTGAGGTTGAATATCGGATTCTTCTCTATGCCAAATTTCATATTGATCTATTTGGTTTTCTTCATTAAGCTTCACCTCAATACTATCCTTTTCTAAGCTTGCATGGACCACCTTATCTCCTGGCTCTAGCCACCACAATTTGTACCCCTTAACACCTTGTGGATATCTTAGAAACATACACTTGATAGCTCTAGGTTCCAATTTGTCTTGCCTTATGTGAGCATAAGCAACACATCCAAACACCTTAAGTCTATCATAACTTGGAGGATGCCCTGACTATACCTCTTATGGTGTTTTCATGTTTATAGCTGTTGAGGGGCACCTATTGATTAAGTAACAAGTAGTCATGGTTGCTTCAACCCAAAAAGATTTTGACAAATTAGCACTCAACAACATACACCTCACTCTCTCAAGAATGGTTCTGTTAAATCTCTCAGCCAAACCATTCTGTTGAGGTGTTTTTACTACTGTCTTGTGTCTTGTTGTTCCAGCCTTCCTACAGTAGTTAGTGAAAAGATCTGAACAAAATTCAAGTCCATTATTTGTCCTAAATCTTTTAACCTTTTTTCCTGTTTGGTTTTCTATCAATGTTTTCCAGTTTTTAAAACAATCATGCACCTCATCTTTATTTTTCAAAATGAAAATCCAAAACTTCCTGGAATAGTGATCTATCACTGATAGAAAATACCTAGCACCTGATTGAGATGAAGTTCGAGATGGATCCCATAAATCAGCCTGGATGTAGTCCAAAGTACCTTTAGTTCTCTGTTGTCCAGTACCAAACTTGACCCTACATGTTTTGCCATAAACACAATGTTCACAAAAGTCAAGTTTCTCCACCTTATCTCCACAAAGCAGGTTCTATTTTCCTAGTTCAATCAACCCCCTCTCACTTATATGTCCCAACCTTCTATGCCATAGTTCAGTCTTTGACAACCTTTTGACAAAAACTGCAACAGCTGATCCCATTACCACTTCTCCAATCAGAGAATACAGACCATTCTTTTGCATCTCATTCATGAATATCATGGAGCCCTTTAGAACCTTTAGAACTCCATTTTCCCCTTTGAACACATAGTCTTATTTGTCAAACTCACTCAGAGAAATCAAATTTGTCTTCAAATCTGGGACAAGCCTTACATTCTTGATGACTCTCTCAGCACCATCATGAAGCTTGAACCTCACAGACCCAATTCCAGTGATCTCACATGACTTGTTGTTTCCCAGTAGGACTGAAACACCAACTTGTTCATCAAGCTCCTCAAACCAAGACTTGTTTGGGGTCATATGGAATGAACACCCAGAGTCCAAGATCCATTATGTCTCAGTGTTTTCATGAGACACCATTAAAGCCTCAGCTAACTCATAACCAGCTTTAGGTTCTTTAGATTGATCTTGCATGTTTCCTTTCTGTCTATCAGGACAAAATCTCCGAGTATGGCCTTCTCTTTTATAGTGGTAACATCTAATGTTTGGTACATTAGATCCAGATCGAGCTTGTGACTTGGATCTTTTCCCTTCTGCCTTATCATCCTTCTTATATTGTCTTCCACGAACTGAGTCTCTCCCCGTGTACAGAAGGTCTTTGTTCATTTCTTTCATTTAATCCCTTAGAGTTCAAGGCTGATTGGACTTCAACAAGAGTGAGAGAATCTCTTCCATAGAGAAGTGTTTCTTTGAAATGAGCAAAGGTCTTAAGTAGATCACACAATAACAGTAAGGCTTGATCTTCATCCTCAATAATAACAACAATGTTTTCAAGATCAAGAATCAATTTACCAGAGATTTGGTCATGTACAAGTCTTCAAGCTTTGACCAAATTCTAACTGCAGTCTTTTCTTTGGAGACTTGTCGAAGCACTTTGTCTCCCAGACTCAAGATGATGGCACTATGTGCTTTGTCAAGCAAGATCTTCTTGTCTTTACCTTCCACCTTCACATCAAGATTGGTTTCACCATTCAGAGCATCTTCAAGACCTTGATGCATAAGAAGAGCCCTCATCTTTAATCGCCAAAGACCGAAATCATTTTGTCTTGTGAATTTCTCGACTTCATACTTTGCAAATGCCATGGATGATTAGTTCACGTTCACCACACCAGTTTGTTATGCAAAGTATCACATAAATGATACACAAAAATCTCAGAATTTATTTATCAAGATGAGTTTCAAATTACAAGGAGTTTTTCTAGAGAGAATTGAAAAAGAATCACACACAAACTAAACAGTAGTTGAACTATTTATATTGGTTTTTTACAAATGGATAGTTCACTAATATTAGTAGTTTGTTACAAGTTTTTTAACTACAAACTTAATTTGTTACAACTATTTTAACTATCAGCTTAATTTGTTAGTTATGTGGACCAACTTATCAACAATATGCATATCCATGTGTGAAATTTATAGATTCATTCATGCCGCATGCCACAACTTTAGACAAGGAAAGCTCGAATTGAATGTCTATTAGGCCCATAATCTCATTTTGTTTGTTGTTTTCTGCACCCTTTTTTTGGCTTCCAGACTGACTATTCTAGAATATAAAATTAGATTCTGTTTACTTTTCGGATTGATTACAGATTTTGGCTTCTGGAATGACAAATTTCAGAAGGTAAAAAAAATATTTCGATAAGGGTAAAAAAGCAACTTGGAGTGCAGAAAGTAACAACTTCTCTAGTGTGGAAAACAAAGCTTCTTTTGGACCCAAATGAAAGCCCAAATATAATGGAGCATTTTGACTATTTTCAACTTGAAATTTTGACCTGGCATTAAAATAGAATTGAATTTTACCGAAACCCAAAAGAATTACCCTAATGTTCGTAATACTACTTCCGGGTTTTTTCTAAGTGTTTTTTTTTTAAAAGGTAATGCATAAGTTAAGAAATATAATTAATTTTCTATTTTTTTAAAAAAAATTATTTGATCTTTTATCATACTCTTTGTTTATTTAATTGATTAATTTTCTGTTATTTATTATTTTTCGCTTTTCCTCTTTATTTTCATGATAAATATGTAAAGCAATTAAAAATTAGTTAAAGTTAAGGGTATAATTAATAAAATAATATTTGGCATAGAGAATTCTTCACTGTTAATGAATTTGTATCGTGGTTTATTATGTTAAAAAATTTAAGAAATAAAAATTCATATTTTTATATATAGAAATAGATTATAAAAAATTGAGAATTAAATATTAAATTGATATGGGGTGTCAATTTTAATTTCTTCTATGTATGAAACATTATGGTATTAACATTTAGGTAATTTGAAATTTACTAAATTTAAGGAATACTATTAGAGAAAATAAAAAAAGAATAGCCCATTAATGTAGGAAAAATTACAAGATGCATTGAGGGGGAATGGATTTAAAAAATTCTTCACCATAAAGTGAAATTTAAATTCAATATATTAAGGTTAATAATAAGAATTAAATTAAATTGTAAATTTAATGGTTAGTCACTTAGCCGCCTGCAAGTTTGAATTGATAACTTCAACCTATTTGTTCTCCTATTATTTTATTACAACAAAGTTCATTTTATTTTATTTAATTGATCCACTAGATGAAATCAATTAAGTAAACTAAGCTTTAAGAAAAGTACAAATTAGAGTGCAGGATGTTGATCTAAATAAGGCACATTGTAATCGCTTAGACTAAAACAGGACGGTACATGCAGTTTAAACCATATTGGAAATGTTTATTCCTGTTAAGAAAATAGACATCATATCTTTTATTAGATCCAAGAATGGAGAAAAGAGATCGAATAAACTCTGGTTCTAACCTTTTAAATAATAAGTGTTTGTTATTTTAATCCTTGATTTTGTAAAAACCGTTCACTTTAGTCTCTTTTTCTATTAAAAAAATTATTAAAAATAAAGAGAAAAAAGATTAAGATGAATGTGATTTTATAAAATTGAGTAAAATATTATTTATTTTTTTTATACAAAGGAAGGTTAGAGTGATCATCAATGACAACATTAAGAACTAAAATTGAGATTGATCGAGTCAAAAGAGATATTTTGTTCATATGCTTAGTCTAAGATTTCAATACTCTTCTATGATATCCACCGATGAATTAACATTACAATTCCAAAAGATTTTGATAGTGTATTTAAATTTAAAATTCATTAAACTTAAAACCTAACTCAAGAATAAAGAATATAACTCTCGCATCTTTAACTAATTATAGTAAAATTCACCATTACCTGTGTAGGGTTTATTGATTTGATATGTATTTTGTTTTCTCTAATAGTACATGATTATTATAAGATATAAATTTCTTTTTGTATAGCATAAAATTGCTCAATTATATTGAGGAAATCTAGCTTAACTCTGTTAGTTAAACATGATGTATAATTTATCGTAAATCCTCCGGTAGTGTTTTTTATTCTTAAGGATAAAAAAGAATTACTTCATTGGTTGGCAAGCTCGGACCTAAATAGACATCTTTTCAAGTATCGATTTATTTTATTTGCCAAGTGTTCTAGCATTTTGAATTTTCATAGTCACTACTTGACATTGTGGCATAATTATAGTATGCAAAATAGGAGTAGGTTATCAAATATTAGACGATTTTTTAATTTTAAAAACCAAACACATGAACTAAAAAATTTATAACTCACACATCATCATGTTTATAACTCACGAATTATGTTTAATTAACTGTTCAAATTCAAAATGGGTCACTGATTTATCCTAAAGATAAAATTTTAAATAATAGACCATGAAATCCTATATGATAATAAGTGGACAAATAATTAATTTTTTTATTTAATCATATTATTGATACAAAATATCTATTGATTATATCATTAATTAACCTCTATCAAAAAATATAACTTATCATCTTTAATAGGATTCTTCTCTTCCAAATATATTTTTCTATTCCTAAGACTCGAACTTGAGACTTTAATTAAAAGGACCAAATCCAAGAACGAACCACCGATTTATTTCTAATTATTCATTCATTTAAGAATATCGTATAATAACCTTTGTATTCAAGGTCACTTGATAATTTTTCCAATTAAATATTTTTTCTTCTACCAAAATATCCCTACAAATTGTTAAAATTGATTTTCATGTTAATTATTCTTTTTATCGTGTCCAAGATTTTAGACATTATTCATAGGGCAAGGTTTGTGCAAAATGGCATATTACACATAAAGCTTGATAATTTAACATATTTACAGCCACAAATGAAAACTTGTTCAATGTCCAGTCCCTCCAACCCTCTCTCCTATCTCCTACCACAACCTCAACAAACCAAAAAAAGACATACTTCAAATCACAGACAACACTGCTGGGGCCAATATCCTATCTTTTTTCACCCAAAAATGGGGTATTAGAGAAAAGAATTACAATGAAGAGAGTTAAAATTAAAAAATAGACTTCTTTATCGAATTTTCCTTTCCAAAGTAAAAATTGGCATTTCTAAAGTAGTCATCTACCGTTATTGTTTTTCATTGTTTAAATGCAATGACCCGTCCCTCATCAACGTTAGGCTCAGACTGGCAAACCTCTCTCGCGAATACTGCCTTGATGCTTTTCTCCAATCTGTGCCAGCCTTCATCATTGTAGCAAATTCGTCGTAACTTATCCTTCCATCCTGCAATTTCATGAGGACAAAAGATTTAAGGAAAGTTCCAAATAAGAGTATAATTATAACAATTTTTTTATTTAAAACACGCTTAAGGTCCATTTGATTAGTTAAAATTAAGGTATTGGACACGACAAGAACAAAACGGGACAAAAACAAAGTTATAGGACAATTTTATAATGAACAACACAAGTAAAATAATATAAAATTTACTAAAATACTTAATATTAATTATCTTAATACAATTGATATCAAATTTAACGAGTTTACTGAAATAAAAAGAGAGATTAGAATAAAAAAATCTGGTGTTTTCTTTTTAAAATGATTATGTTGGTTATTTACAATTTTTTCAATTATTAAAGAGATATAAACAGGGATATATATGTATCTTTTTAATATTTTGTACTTCGGACAAAAAGTAGTCCCCTAATTTTCTGAGTAACAAAAAGTCTTCATTTGTTTGATTTGTGTTGTCCCCTAATATTTTTCAAATCAAACGTGGAACAAAAATATTTGTTCTGTCCAGTGACCTGATTTTTAATGAATCAAACGGACCTAAGTTCACTATGCAGCTCCATATAGGCGCAGAACACCAAATGGTGGAAAGAGAACCAAGAAGGGTTAAAGAATGCAGAAATGACTATAATCACAGATTTTTTTAAGCTATCCTTCTCAGTGCAAAACAGCATAACACAAAAGAAACCAAAAGAAAATTAAGAAAGCAGCAAAGCTATCCAATTTCTCTGCATATCGAGTAACAAAACATGGTGACAAATATCTACTATTTATGTATAACCACAGAAAAAAAATAAACTAAAAAGAAATTGATCTACAAGGTAAAATGGACTGACCTTGTCTGTGTCCACATCATGCATAATTGCACTGATAACTTCTTCACTGTTTGTGTCAAGATCATCAGATAAGGCGCTACGCAGCTCCTCAATCTCAATATACTCACTTTTGTTCTGATCAAAAAATTGGAAGGCTTTGCGAAGATGCTCATCATTTCCCATCTTTCTTAGATGAACAGAAATGGCTACAAACTCTCCATAATCTAGGTGCCCATCCCCATCTACATCACCCTGTGAAAGCAGCTCCCAAAGGTTAGGAGTGAACAAGACAACCTTCTAAGGGCATGTGTGTTATACAATGATTTAACAGAAATTATACAACCATGTAGCACTTTAAATTGTGAAGCTTCTTTTAAGGAAGAACAGAAATGGCACTGGGGAAAGAAATGAATTAAGAATGCCTGCTTGTGGCGTTTTTTAGTTAAGCATACCTAGTTAAAGAACCAGTAACCTATTGGTGTTTGCAAATTAACTAATACAGTTATACTAAGTAAGATCCAAGTTTACATTTATTTTCACATATCAAAAAGAAAATACGCTGAAAAAAAATAAAAGACCTCAATCTTATATAAAGGTACTTATTTTTTAAGTATCAGCTTTGGAATAAAGATTTGAGATAAAAGGTGATAGCAATACTCACAGCTTCCATAAGAGCTTGGACATCTGATTCGGGAACTTGATGACCAAGTTTATGCAACCCTACTCGTAATTCATCAATGTTAATCTTGCCTCTGTTGTTTGTATCCATAAGCTGGAATCCCTCTTTTAGCCCAGCAGCTTCTTCTACTGTCAAATGCTCAGCAATCACCTGTTCACATGAAATATCAACCATCAAGAAAAAATTACTAACTCATGAATTAGAATGGTTATTACACGGATTAACATTTCACGGATGATTGCCCAAGTGCCAAGTGGTATTCAAATATTGTTCAGAACATTACCCTTAAAGCTCTTTTCTTAAGCTTGTTCATTACAGAAAATTGCTTGAGCCTTGCTCTAACAGTTTCTCCTAAGGAAACATTAGGAGCTTTCTTTGCATTTTGTAACCATGGATGATCTGCATTTAGTGAACAATTAATGTTACGATTATTTCAACATTGCAAAATTTAAAGGGAAAAAAGAACAAGATGCTAAGCAGAAATGTCAAGCAAAATCTACACTTCTATTCATCTCTCAAGATTCTATACGCACAGCATGTTACCTAACACTTCTTGTGCAGTAAGCCGCCGCCTCGGGTCAGGATCTAGCATCTTCTTCACAAGGTCTTTTGCATTATCAGAAACTTTTGGCCATGGATCCCTTTTGAAATCAACAACAGATCGTATGATTGCTTGTGCAACTCCTTGCTCAGTTTCTTCATTTTACCAAAGAGGAAGAGAGACAGAAAATTAGAAAATCAAACTAATCAGATACAAAAAGTAACAATAATGAAAAAGAAGTAGCACTAAAGTGAAGGGGAAGAGTGAACAATTAAATTTATTAAATCCCCCAGTGCATTCTAACTTTGAAAATATTACAGTGCATTGGTTGCATGAACTCCAGAATGACTTAAAAGTGAGCCATTTAAAACCTCAGTCTTTGAAAATCTTAGAAACATCATCATTCATAAAACAAAACTAACCTGCCCAAAATGGCGGAACACCACAAAGTAAGATGTATAGAATTACTCCAGCACTCCAGATGTCCACTTCTGGCCCATAATTTCTCTTCAATACCTCAGGAGCCATGTAATATGGACTTCCAACTATCTCATTAAATCTTTCCCCTGGCAAAAATGGCAAACTTTGAGTTAACTATAAATCAGTATAAGCACCATTGCAGAAATGCAATGAAAATCAAGCAACAACATTCATCAATTCAACCACCAACCAAAAGCACTACCTGGTTTAAAGAACACCGACAACCCAAAATCTATAGCCTTCAGAGCTGCGGTTTCCTTTTTATTTGCAAACAAAAAGTTCTCCGGCTTGAGATCCCTATGCATCACACCTTGTTTGTGGCACATCTGCAACACAACAACAAACAAAACCACAATTCAATACCTATTTCACCAAGGTACTCACTGGGGCAAAAAAAGAGCAAAGATTCCCCATAGCACCCAAACTGAAAAAGAAAAAACACTCACACACAACCAAACTTACTAACTTCAAAAATAAAACAAAATCACTTTTTTTTTAACAAAAAAGGACAGAACCTCATAAAATAGCTCATAAACCCCAACACAACAAAGTAAACACCAATTAATAACCTATGCCCCATCAATCCTCACTGAAAAACTACTACACAATAAACACAGCGTACCCAAGCAATCAGCTCATTAAATAAAAACTCCCCAACCCCAAAAGAAATTCTAACTTTTTTTTTTTTATCACAGGTATCCTCCACGAGAGACAATCCTGTTCAAGTCAAACCATTACGAGCAGTAAAGCTCTCCTTCCAAATAATTATCGCAGCCTACCTACTCAGGACTCAAACTCGAAACCACTAGTTAATCTGGAAGACACTTCAACTTCATTTTTTTCCTTTCTTCTTATCATAACCTGATTTCAATTTTCAGTTTTTTCACACAAATTCAAATCCAACAAACTGAAAAAACCACAGATCAAGGCAGCAGATCGAACCTGAACGACTTCGACGATGGTCTTGGTGACGGCGGCGGCGGCGCGTTCGGTGTAGTGGCCTCGGGCCACGATGCGGTCGAAGAGCTCCCCACCCTCGCAGAGCTCCATGACGAGATGCACGGCATTGTCGTCCTCGTAGGTATCCTTCAAGGTCACGATGTTCGGATGCTGCGGCAAGTGGCGCATGATCTCCACCTCCCTCCTCACGTCGTCGATGTCTATCGCCGTCCGAAGCTTCTTCTTCGAGATCGACTTGCAGGCCAGCTCCTCCCCCGTCTCCTTGTCCGTACAGAGGTAGGTTATCCCGAACTCACCGCGACCCAGCTCGCGGCCCAGCTCGTAGCGGGCCTCGATCTCGCGGCCCGTCGGGGACTTCAGAACGGTGAGCTTCGACCCGTTGGCGGCGGCGGCGGCGTTAAAACCGTAATCGATCGCGAAGGGGTTTTCCTTTTTTCCCTTTTTGCCCTTCTTGTTCGCCGTTTCGTCCGTGGACGGCGTGGCGCAGCAGTTTCCCATGTTCGGGGGCTACGAGGTTTCGCAGATCTGAGAAAAAATGGAAATGTTTTCTTTCTTTTACCCCCAAAAAAAAAGGAGGAAATTAAATTAATAAGAAGAAAAAGGAAATGAGAAATTAAAACGCGTGGTATGGGAGTGAAATGGAATTGAGATGAAAGGGTGGATTTATCATTTAGGTGTGTATGAGAAGGGTTTTGGGGATGGAATTGATGATGAATTTTAGCGCGTGTTTGGAAGCATCATGGAGGAAAGGGAACGGAACGTAAGGTAACTCAGAGAGGGTCAAACTTGTTTCGCTCAGACTTCGTCTTCCTTCATTATTATTATTAACGTATAATATTTGTATATTCGTACTTTTATTTTTATTACGCTAAATTTAATATTTTGTATATTTTTTATTGTGTTAAAATCAATATATTTCATGTTCTGAGGTAAATTATTTTTTTCTAATTTAATACATTTTTATTATGCTATTACATTTTTGTTGTGTTAAATTTAATCTATTGTGACAATTTTTCTTATTATATATTATAACTGCTGAATAAAATAAATTATTAAAAATTAATAACTAAATTACAATATGAACTTGAATGTTTAAATACTAACAAAAGGAGTATATTTTTATGATTCTATTATTTATCATCATTTATAATAAAAATTGTAAATAAATAATATAATTGTATGTATATATTTTTTCTAATTTAATAAATTTTATCACAAATATCTCGTATCACTTTTAAAAAAAAATCTCTATTGTTAATTTTTTATTTATTTCATTATTTAATTCTTGCTACTTTTTTATATTTAAAAACCTTATTTTTATATACTTTTAATCAAATAGCATAAATTACTAAATTAGTTTAAAATACATGAAATTCTTTAATGAATTTGAACATAATTAATGTTTTAAAGAATAATATTGAATCGTGAAGTGTTCTATAATTTTCTCTATTCAATTCATATTTTAACAATCATTTTTTATCAGTTTGTTGGATATGTTATAAAATATTTGTTAATTATTTAACAGTAATATGTTTTGTTTCTAGTTCAGATACATGATTATTTTGTTTAGATATATTATCCCAATTTAACAAGATAACATAACAATTCAAATGTAATAAGATAGTATATATTTCTATAATAATTTAAATTTAACTACAATATCAATATGATAATCGGTATAAACTTGAATAAGTGAATTTTACACACAAGAAATATGTATTACAATTTTTTAAATAAGATAAATAATTCAAATCAATAACCAATCTTTTTATCTTATTTATCCTCTATCTTCTTTTTCCTTTACTTGACTCTAAAATTTTTGCATCAATTATTTTCACATTTATAATACAACATGTTCTTATTCTAGCACCACCGCAGTCTTTCTCTATTGTCGTCATTTCGCCACATTGCATCATAATTTACTTCAAATCACAATATAAAAGCATTTGTTGTGACTTTGTTTACGAAAAGAATGAAAATATAAATAGTTATTGTATTTTGGAAAAAGTGAACAGTTTACATAAAATGTGTGGTTCCATGAATCATTTGTATATAACATGAGCGGTTATATGAAAAAAAATATGTAAGTTTTGAAGGGCAAAATAATTCTTGTAAAATAGAGATTAAAAGGTGATTACTAAAAGATATATCCTCTTTATTTGTTGGTATAAATTATTATTATTTTTTTTATTTTATTTCTCTATGTGGGAAAGGAAACTAAACTAAAAGATTGTTTTATTTTTAATTTTTAATCTATTTTATTTTTTTGTTATTGGATGAGTGATGAGTGTGGACTGAGTGATAATGATGAGTGAGTTCCATTGACTGCCCTTTTGGGTTGGGTGAAATTACGGAAGTGACATTTGGTGAACAACACGGAAGGGTGGTGGTGTAAATAACAAAGTTCAAAGTCACGCACCTAAAAAGTTGAAATTTATTTCTTTTGTGGAAAAAAAATACTAAACAAATGCTATTAAAGAACTCCTGCCAAGTTGGCCGGTGGGTGCTTACGGTGGCGGTCATTCAATTGTGACGGAGGAAACGTATGATCGTTTTCAATGCCGCCGGGACATCCACTATGTCAAGTTTTTAACCATTTTTTTTAATGGTTTCGGTATTTTTATTCGAGTTCACATAAAGTCAAACTTGTGAGTAAATTCTCATTCCCTCCGTCCCCCTCCTTTATTAATTTAAGCTTATTAAAAAAAAAATATATGGTTAATTTAAGAAATTACAATAAACATCTCATTTTCATCTTTATGTTTTTAAAGAATTTCGTGTTAATTTTTTCATATGAAATATGAAATATGAAATATGTCAACAGAAAAATCTAACATATTAGTAATATTGATTGGAACATGATGTAACATGTTAATTAATTGAAAAAACATTATTTTAAATGTTTTTATTTTAATTATTTATGTTTTTAAATGGTTCTATTTTGATAAGTTTTTTAAATAGTTTCTTTTTGGTTTATTAAGTTTGTAAAATGATATATTTTGGTTTTAAAAAGTATATATGATGTCAGAGTTTAGTGTATCTAATTGAAGATATTCTATCAAAATTATTTTTAATTAGATGTGTTGAATGTTATAATGTATTTATTGTTTATAGTTTTTGTTAATATTATTAATTGATTTATATGCACACTTGCATATGAAAATTATTTTGGAATTAGATACATTAATTATGTGTGTACCTGCAAATAAATAAGTCAATTAATGATGCTAAAAAAATGTAAATAGTAAATACATTACAACATTCGACTCAAAAACAAACCTAGTATATCAGTATTATATTGTAACAAATTTAATCTTCAATCTCTTAACAATAAAAGTAAAGTAACTTTTTGTTTCACTAATTATTAAACTTAGGTATTCTTTTATACTACTAAAATTTAAAAGTAAGACAATTCATATAAATCAACATGTATTTAGAAAATATACTGAACTAAAATTAATATACACTTTAATATATAATAATAAAAATATTATAAATATAAAAATAATATAGTGCAATAGAAATATAGACACAAAGACATGATAACGCTATATTTTCGTTAGTCTTGAGTAAGTGACTACCTTTTCAAGCAGGATATGTGACTTTGGAAATGACATTTGTTTAGGGAAGTGCTTCTTGAAGTTATTGTAAAAGTAAGACAAAATTTTGTATCAATTTTGATAGAATGTCCTCAATTACAGACACTGATATCATATTCAACTACTAGGACTAAAACCTTTGTGACATGAACTTCCACAACATTTACTTAGGGAAGTACTTCCTTAAGTTATTGTATAGATGTCTAAGGTAAGATCTATATGACAGTTTTTGTAGAATATCCTTAATTACATTCACTTGATCCTTACATCATATATATATTAATATTAAAATGTATCATTTCACAAATTTAATGATTAAAATAAAATATTTTAAAAACTTAAATATCAAAATGAAACTATTTAAAAACTTAAAATATTAAAATGAAATTATTTAAAAATGTCATTTAAATTAACATGTTATATCATCACCTTAATTAGTATTAATAGACAGATCACATTTTCCTGTTAATATATTTAATGTTTTAACCCAAAATGACAAAAATAAAACTCTTAAAAAATATAAAAAATTAAAATAAAACTTTTAAAATTTAGCATATTAAAACTAAAAAAACACTAAAACATAAAAAATAACATCTACCCTTCATTATTCAATGTCCTTACTGGTGGGCTCACTTGAAAGTTTCAAATGAGATTTGTCTGTTTAGAACTATATATATTAAGGTTGAGCAGCCACTCATCAGAGGATTGGTATTATAAAACTTTGCACTTTAAATTACACTTGAATGAATAAAATTATAATTTTGTATTTGAAATTAAAACAAAATTACTGAGTAGTTAAGACATGAACTAAAGAAATGCTTCAAAATTCAAAATGATGATGAAAATGAATTAAAAATAATATATGTTGTAAACTTGTTTCGTAAAAAAAATACTACTTCTTGATGATTTTAAAAAATAACATTAATTGTTTGTTTTAAAATATTAAATATTTTTAGTTTTTAAAAATTGAATATTATAATAGTAATTATTTTTTAGCGCATGCTCAAAATTTATAAAATCCAAAATGTATTACAGATATTAATAAACAATCATAAGCCATGAAAAAGCGAAATAAAGTCCACGGATAGTCTACACAATTTTGTCTTCACATTATAACAATTATTTATACTCATGCAAATTTATTGACATTATTTTATTATTTTTTATATACTTTTTAAATTTTTTTGATTCAATTTATAACAGTTTCAGCATAATAGTTTATATTTCTTTTAATATATTAGGGTATAACATTTATTAGTCTTTTGTAAAAAAAACAACATTTATTAGTCCAATTTGTTTACATTTAAAAGAAGTGATTTTGAAAAAAAGTGATTTTTTAAGAAATGAATAGAATTTGATTGTTGAAAAAGTCAAAAACTATTTTTTAAACAAATAATGTAGGAAAATACATAAAAAAAACTATTTACTTTATTAAAAAACACTTTTTTAAAAAAGTAAGCTTAAAAGGTTAGGTTAGCCGACTGAGTAGTCAACCTAGTGTGGGCTAGATAATAATGAAATAGATAACATTAGTCTGCCATTCAATTGACCGATGAAAACTTTTACTTTAATACTAGTGTTGAATATAATAATAATAATAATAATTAAAAAAAGGTTATTAGTGTTTGTCACGTGTTCAATGCATGTCAGTCACTAATAAATTATATAAATAGTGAATATTTATATTAACAATTTAATTTTCGAAAAAAATTATATCAATATGGACGCTCTCTTTTGATAGTGAATATTGGTCTTGTTTCTTTAGAAGATGAAAATCCCTTGACGGTTGGTGGAGTGTTAACTGCAAAGACAAATGTAGGTCACCTTCCCTTGCTGTACTGTACATGTGGGTTCATTTAAAGGAGGCAACGTATTAATAAAAGTTGTTAGCTTCATAAAAAGATTGATCTGTTGGTACCAAATATTTTACTAAAGGGAATCCTGAAAATGCCCCATATTGGACATCATCTAAGAATGAAACTTTAATCTGTTTTATTGTTTAAAATTAAATGAAACTTTAATCTGTTTTATTGTTTAAAATTATAATAAAATGGAATGAAATATGTTAAAATTTATTTCATCTCATATTCTCATTTTCCTATCTTTCCAATTTAATAAAATGAGGTAGAATTGTTTAGTCTTTTTTATTTAATTATTAAATCATTTTATATACTTAAATCTCATGTAATTTGTGATGAGATATTTCAGTTAATTTTAATTTTTTTTGTTAATCGAAAAATTTATTTGTCTATTTGGTAAATAATATTTTTTAGCCTCTTAGTAATTTTTAATTTTTTTGAAATGTTATTTCAAGTAATATTTTTTAAAATACTATCTTTTACCTTTTTATATTTTCTTTCATTTTTATTCTCAATATATTTGTCCAATTTTTTAGTTATTCTTTTCAAATAAATCGTGATTTTATCAAGTATTTATAATCTAATAAGTTAGTTTTTTAGTTTTCAATTAGTTTTTCAACTAATTTTGTCAATTCTATGTTTGACAAAACATTTCACCTAACTTCTAATATATTTTAGAAGTTGAAAAATTTATTTGACTATTTGGTAAATAAATTTTTTTAGTAGCTTTTAACGTTTTTTGAAATATTATTTAAAGTAATATTTTTTAAAACGCTAACTTGTAGCTTTTATATTTTCTTTCATTTTTATACTCAATATATTTAACTAATTTCTTAGTTATCTTTTTTAAATAAATCATGATTTGTTTTTATCACTTTATACTTTTAAGTTAAGTTAAAGTTAACTTTATCGAACATTTATAATTTAATAAGATAATTTTTTCAGCTTTCAATTATCAATTTTTAGTTAATTTTTCACCTTTTAACTAGTTTTGCTAAAAATAATCATAGCCTAAATCCTTCCCTCTATGTTTAAATAAAAATAACATTCGAATAATTAAATTATTTTTTTGGTAGAACAAAGAGACACTCAAAATGACTAAACATGTCCTCAGTATATACTCAATAACATGGTGCTTCACTTCTCAAATAATACAACAAAAACTTTACATAGTATAAATTTTAAAAAAATACTATTCAATAAGAAAATCATAAGTTTCCTTTTATTGCATTTTACTTTATTATACTAGGATCAACTTGGGATCAATTCTTGATGCAATATCCAAACATAGCTTGAGAAGCTTGGTTGGATTATGATTGGGGTTATTGTCATTAATTCGTACAGTATTTCTATTTTTTTTTATCCGTTCACTTTTAAAAGAAAAAAATGCATTTATTTATCTATTTGCTTAAATGTTAAAATTATATTGATTTTTATTTTTTAATTATATTTTTGTTTATATTTAACTCTTAAATATTTTATATATTTATCATTTATCCTCTAAAGTATTCTTATTGCACCATATATATTGTTTCATTAATCTCGTTATTGAGAAATATAATATTTACATTCATCTTATATGTAACTTAAGATCAAAATCAACTACACCTGTTATTATGGTTCAAAAAGAGTTCTTCAAAGAAATTAGAGATAAAGTCTTTTTAAAGCATCTCTAATGAAACACCTTCTTTTGGGTGCTTAAATGGATTCTAATTGTATACATTGCTCGTTTTACTCTCTTCAATGTAAGCATCTCATAAAACACCTAATTTCTTCGGCACAACACCTTTCTTTGGATGCTTTCACAGCCTCCCCAAAAAGTTCACATCTTGACATTTTATCAATAATTTATTTATTAAGTTATAATTTTCTTATTTATAAAATTAGTCACTAAGAACAATTAGAATAGAAAAGAAAAAGAGAAAAAATATTCATAATACCAACCACCTTTACAATCCAGTGGCATTCCTTCCGTATATATGTTTTTTCCCCTTAGTAAATACTTGAACATTCACCACTTTATCAGAGATTATTCCCTTTTAGCTGGACGCAATCCCTGTTGATCCTTCCATATATATGTGACACGGTATGCAAGCAAAAAACAAAAATGAAAATTTGCGGCCAGAAAAGAAAATGCTTGACAATTATTCTGAATATAAGGTAGGTCCTCAACCAAATAAATGAACCAAGAAACCAACAAGCTAATTTAATTTGTAAATACCATCTTTCTAATTATTAGTGGATAAGGTAAGATTCGATAACATGTATCTCCTCCCCCATATATGTTCAACAAGATTATTGTGTTAATAGTTATACTGAGCAAAGTCAACAATGGCATGTGTAAAATTATTGACTTGTAAGAAACACGGTTGTGAACCTGTGATGATTAATGGGATTCTAGAAGCCGTCTAAACCAACAAAGTCAACTTTGTTTAATTAAATCAACAGGTAATTCCAACGAGGAAGAATGACATAGTCCATGATGTATAAGATTCATACAAGATGCCGTATATATACCTCTAGAAAAAAATTCTTCTGTGGGTCTACTGTGGTGGCTTATTCTTCCCGTCCAACTCAAACATTTACTAATATCTTATGACAAAAGTGTGTTTCATGGAAGCTTCTTAACCGCAAATTGAGATTATAAAATTGAGTCCTACTTACACCAGGTTGAAATGCGTCATTTGGGAACTTTCCTTGACTCTTGTTAGCTAGTAAAATTGCCTATAGTTGCCAGGACTCAAATAATTCATCTTAAGGAATGATTTAATTTTCAACTTGTGCTGGATTAAAAAAATTTGCGAGTGACACAACCTCTAATTTTCTTTACAGTTTTTGGGTGTGGTCACGGGGTCAAAGGATTCTGTGATGATTATAGTGTTGACTGAACTTGTTGGGAAAGAAACAAAAAAAGAAGTGGTTAATATGATTACAAGCTTAGGTCTTAGCAAATGCAAAATTTGATTCTAAAACGATTAGAACTTGACAAAATATCTTACTAGCGTTTTACTTATCAATACGTTCAAAATGAGGAAAGCTCTTATAAACCAACACATGCATATAGAGGCCAAAAGCAGTAGCCTCCTCACATTAACTTGTTCAGTCACATTCAAAAGCGACAAAGTGTCCCTCATTTCACAAACTTAAAGGATAAGGTAATTAAAACTCTAGAGACAGCATTAGAAATCATCACAGAAATTTAGCCCAAGGCACTTGTTTAGTATTGCAATTCACCATCCATCTTATCATGAACAATTCATCTTTTGTTGTTTATCAATGCTATATATGTTACAGAGCATTAGTTAGCTGAAAAATTAGTTTAGTTACGTTGTGAGGAATGCTTGTTAGTGGTTCATTATCTCTCTAATAAGCTCTCTAAGTAGAGCTCAAACTCCCCCTCATTTGTATCTTATATCATTTTCAATCAATCCCACAGTTACCTTTATAGAACTCCTCTTCTATTCTATGAGCTCTACGATGTATGGCCACGTCAACTTGGTATAATATGCTTCTCTTCTCAATTTTCTGATAATATATAGTCAATTAATCACTATACAAAGTTGCAAGTGAACAATATTCAGTATTTTCTTTGTACCTCATCCCTCTACATAATCAACTATGAACATTTGCTCTCTCTATCCATCTCTATATATGGGCATGAGATCAAATGGTGTGTGATTTGACTCTTTCAACTCTTTAGCAGAAACAACATTAGTGAGTCCTGCAGTTACAGCAGGAATCCCTCCTACTGAGATTTATAATAAAACTAACAAAGTAACATTTGCCGATCAAAGAAAAAAACATTAGTGAGTTCTGCAGTTACAGCAGGAATACCTGTCAAAACATTTGTTAGTCACTGGTTGACAGTGAAGATCTTGTTTTCTTTTCACCTATTATAATTTTGGACATTTGCATACTTGTAGGAGTGACCCCTATTTTCATCTTCTTGAATTTATTCAACACAGCCATCCAGAATATAATCCAGTTGTGTAACAGGAATCACTGCATTAGCATAGGTATGGGAAATTTGAAATTGCTCTACAAGGTAACATGGCTTTACAGTACTAACAAATGTTGGAGCAAAATATAAACCAAAATACAGGTTTAAATATTGTTGTCAGCCGAGGAATTATATAATAGATTTCATTTGAGCATGTCCATGGTAATAAGAACTAGCTTTAGTACTAGTACATGATACTAATTGTTACATGGCTAATGAGTTGGCATGATAGCACTATACAGAAAATTGGGAATGTAAAAAAAACCATCCAACAGAACACTGAAATAAACAATATCAAGAAAAGTGATATAACAAACAACATTAACAGACATTTGTAGTGCTTTATCTTCGTCAATAATTGGTCCAGGGAGGCATCTGAATCTGATTATGGACTCAAACAGTGCCTCAAGGTTTTGTGCCTCATTTTCCGGAGACAGTCCAACTTTTTTTTTTATGGTACGAGTATACATTGCTTAAAGTTCACGCTGCATCCAGAAAAAGAAAATGTTGTAAGCTATGATACTTGAAGCATGTTTTCCATCATTATACTGAAACAGTTATAATCCTTCAAGCTTCAAACAAATGATCCGTTTTAATTTTCCAGCGAGCAACACTTCGATTCTGAAAAAAAAAAATATTTGTTCCTCCCACATACCATCTTGAATAAAAAAAATCAATGTTGAAATTTGACCAATGACAAACTTCCAACCCTGTTTGTGAACAGTACAAAAGTTATCACAAGTTAAGTGAGTACCAGTTAATCTGTTAAGTTCAATTTTAATGAGATAAAAAGTAGAATTTATGACAAAATCTGAACCAACAGAAAATCTATTTATCTTACTGACAACAAAAACAATTGCATGACCAAACTCTAGACTCTAGAGCCTTATTAAGGAATCTTGTTTGTGGCATTGACTCCATAACAGAATCTAACTACAAAAAAAAAAAAAACAAGAAGAATATAAAATTCAGATAATTAATTCCTATATATTACAAGAAGCAGCATTTCAGGTATGAAAACCGAGCAAATATCTTTTCCAAGTCTGGTTCCGTTAAGAGATGAGAACTATTTGAGCTGCTGCAAGAAGCCAAAATAGTTAAGAGTTTGGAATAATCAACATATACTACATAGTTGATAGTTTTACTAACGAAATCCTGAATTCGATTTCTAATAAAGAAAAGGATGTGCAAATATGAAATCCTCCTCCTTTCAATTTGGACATGAAATTTAGGATTATATATACATCCGAATGTATAGATTAACTTTTTTCTATTATTGAGGGCATGTGTAGATCAAAGGCAACTAGCCATAACACAACAACAGTGTTGATAAAAGTTAAAATTATAAAGGGTTTGTCTAATTGATCCCAAAGTGAAAATGGGATTGAAAAATTGACCATGAAAATGATATTAGATTTCTGATATATGAAGTATACTTGAATATTATTGCACTTGTCTTGAAATGAGGTATATCGTTAGTTTAGTAATTGTCTCATATTGTTGTGACTTGTGAACATGATATTTTGATAAATAAATTTAAAAAAAAAAGATTTTTCTGTGCACAAAGAGGAAAGACAGAGATAGGTTAGAGAAAAAGTGAGAAATGTGACAAATAGATAACAAGAGATAAGATGAAAAAGAGAGATAAAGAAAATACAAGGAGGATGCAAATTTGATGTGTAAAAAAAATACAGAATTGATGTTACAATTCAGTTCCTATCAGAAATTTATTTTGCCATTGCTCCCATAAAAAGGAGAGTGTAGAAAGTCCCAGCTACAAAACATGTGAACATTAGGACGTCTCCATGATGAAATCTTGACTCTTGACCGTACATATGTCAATCCATAAGATTAATTGTAGCAGTAGGTGGATGATTTCAATGATCTCTCAATCTACCAAAACATGACGTTTCATCTTATCATATGTCATGTTCACATTTAACAAAGTGTCCTATGTCGCCCGGCAACCAATCCTTTTCTACAGTAGCAATGATGAAAAATGCCTACCACTGCTGATTCATGTTGATCAAGAAGTGAATAGGTAATGTCGATTGTCCACTAATTTTAATAATCCTTATTTTAATGAATCTTCATATAAAAAATTTCTGCATTAATTGGATTACTGACATAGCTGTGAATATTATAGGGAGATCATTGGCCAAGAGAAAAGACGGATGATGAAATTTATCGAGTGAGTGAACTTGTAAACAAGTTCTTGAAAGTATATGGGTTAGATATTTTAGTCTCTTAAGATTATTTTTATTAAAAAAAACTCTTTATTACTCTCTTAATTTTTAAAAAAATTATTTATTTTAATCTTTTTCTACATTAATTTTTACTTTTGTTCGATTTGTACTTAAAAAGGACTGAAATGAATGTTACTTTTGCATAGTTAGGAGTTGACAGAAAACTTTTAAAATCTTAAAGATTAAAATATTCAGTAAATAGTAGAATCATTTTGTGAAAATTCTTTTGTTTTCAAGGAATAGATACAATTTTCATGATTAACAATAACAAAATCTTGCAAATTTAGTGGATGTGCATGGTTTCGAGCAGGATATTGACGATGATGAACATCTTGGAGCTCTAGAGTCACATGCTCAGTTGGAACTAACTCACCTTGAGTGCAATCAAATGAATCAACTTGGGAACAATCAGATGAAGCTCCTTTTGTGTTTAAAGGTGTATTGGCAGATTCTGTATCTTTATCAATAGAGGCAGGACAAGTGGGTTTGTTGCATGTATCAATTGCAATGTCAGGAGAGTTTGGAGAGATAATTAACTCAGAATCTATAGGAATATTGTATGAAATAGGCAAAGGAAAAACATCGTGCAAAACATCTTCAGACTTGTTATAGTAAGATGTTGTTTCTTCAAATTCAACATCTCTTGTAACAAACAATTTTCCAAAGTCAGAATGATACCATTGATATCCTTTCTTTGTTGATGAGTAGCCTAAGAAGACACATTTAGCAGCTTGTGAATCAAATTTATCTCGAAAAGGAATCTGCTTATGCACAAAACAAATGCACCCAAATACCTTTAATTGGGATGGATCAATAGATTTTCCCAGCAAAACTTCAAGAGGAGATTTAAAGGGTAACACTCGATTTGGCAATTGATTAATAATATAAACAAGTTTTGGAACATGCATTTGTATCATTAAGGAACAAGTTTTTTTTCCCAATAAGTCTCTATTCTTGCTTTCGGCAACTCCATTTTGTTGAGAAGTACCAACACAACTAATTTGATGCACTACGCCGCCATGAAAATTTAAATATTGTGTCATGCTTTTAGACATGTATTTGGTGTCATTATCATAATGAAGGATTTGGATTTTGATGAAAAATTGATTTAAGACAAGCATGTGAAAATCCTTAAAAACATCCATAAACTCACTTTTAGATTTCAATAAATACACCCAAGTAACATGAGAGAAATTATCAATCAACGTAATAAAATATTTAGAACCGTCAAAGGATTCAATGGTAGGTCCCCAAACATCAGAGTGTACAAGCTCAAACATTTTATTAGGCTTAGATTAAGATGAAATAAATGGTAATCTAGTAGACTTAGAAGAAAAATGACAAGTATCACAAGAGATAGATTCATTTTCAAAATGAGGAAATAATTTTGTGAGGACATTTTTTGATGGATGTGCTAGATGTTGATGCCAGAGAGTTTAGTCTATCAAGGAAGAATAGAAGGTAGCAATTGCAGAACTCTTGGTGTTTAGAAAATTTCCTGAGATGTAGTAGAGTCCTTGTAAGAAGAATCCTTCACCAATCGTCTTTTTGGTGACAAGGTCCTAAAAAAACACCATGTGCGGAAGAAAAACAGCACGACAATTAAGTGTTTGGGTGAGTTTTTGAACCGAGAGCAACTGAATAGGAAAAAAAGGAACACACAATGCCACATCATTAGGGAATAGCTTAAGTTTTCCTTTCCCAATAACAAGAATACCATATCCATTGGCAACAGACACCAGAGATGGAGTAGAAATTTTTTTGAAATCTTAAAAGATTGGTTAATTTATTTGTCATGTAATCCGTGACACCAGAATCAACAATCCAAAAATCATTCATAGTACTAAATTTCACAGCAGTTGAAATACCTTGGATGCTTTCGTGAGAAGGAAGCTCGAAGTTCCAGTAGACTCAAATTCTATCCCAGTAGCCTCACCAGGGGAACCTGTAGCTACTGCAAAAGGCACACTACGAGAAGAATGATCTTCTTGCCATAGTTTGGCAAGAAAAAAATCAAACATAAGGAACAACCGCTCTAGATACCATATAGAAGAAAGAACCATAAGGATTCTGTATTTCTTATTATGTCAAATTACAACCTCATTATATAAAGGAGCTGTTATTACAAGGAAATTAAATAATAAGCACTTTTGGAGAAAATACGATGATTGATACAATACTGATCTATAGAAATTAACAACAAATATATGATTTTTGTTTATTGATACTTATTTTAGAACTTTCCTTCTTTCCTTCAAAAAGTAGATTATATAATAATCACAATTAAGCGCTACAAATGAAAATAATTATGCATCATCTAAATTGAAAAGCACAAATAAGGTAATAGTACTTATATGTGAAAGGACGAAGGAAACAAATCCCTATGATGGAGGGAGAATGGTGATATGATGAGATATTTTTTGTGGGCCAGATGGGGATTATATATAGTGGTGATGGTTAAAAACTAAAATCATTTGGTAAGAATAATAGTGTTGATACCAAAATAAGAAGATGAGGCAATAACTTTTTCAACCCAAGTACACTATCACCAAGTCTAGCTTATTTGATGTGATTATTGATAGTGGTACGTAGTTTTGAAATTATTATTGGTAACGTGGCCGAGGAGAATTCGAGTTTTCAAGCTGAATAGCACCCTAAGCTAGATTAAGAAAACAAGCAAATTCTAATGAATGAACAGCGCAAGACACTTTTTTCCATTGGTAAATACTAGATGGAAGACAAAACATGTACGAATTGGAGAAAATAAAGACGATATCGTGTTTACCTTATATGCAAGTAAACTTATATAATTTATAAACAAGTTGAAAATTTGTGATGTTTGATTTATAGGAATTAAAAATAGGAATTAAAAATAGGTATTAAAAATTTTACAATAATTCAAATATTATTCAATTAACTGAATTAAACTCTATTGATAAAATTGTGATGCTTAACGTTGCAAAAAGATTAATCATAATTTATGTTATTTAATGGTTTAAAGTAATAAAAAATGTGTCCCACTCTTCGAGTGGTCATCCGACAATAAATAAACATACCTTGACCTTGTCCAAATTCTCAATTATTTATGTTTGATTCAAATTGAAATAACACATAAATTTAACATATTAAATTAAAAGTAAATACATTATAATTTTTTTGTATTCTATATCATTTTTCACTTTGAAAAAACATGGCTATCCAATGTACTTCATTCCCTCGTCTAAGTCGTCTACTCGTCTTGTATATTGATAGTTATCTAGCTACTCTTTTTCCTGGTTAACTGATTATTTCAGAATTTTAATTTGATGTTAGGATTGGAAAAAAATAATATATTTCTCTCTGAACCATTTAAGGTATCTGTATAGGCTACTACAGATGAAAAAATCTCACCTTCATTCATGTCAAAGTCAGACATGCATTTTAGAGCGTTAAGCATGCAATTACTTAGATGTTAATTAGAACGGTTTTGCAACTCATAAGCTAAACAATTAATTATTTGTCTTCTGAGATATGATTTGAGAATTAACAACTGATTAGATTGATTTGTTGGGAGCAGTTTGGTAAACAATAATCTCATAATTTAGAGAATATATATTAACAGTAGTACAATTGTAGGTGAGCACCTGGCACGGTTTGGTAAGGTGTGGGCATTTGCTAGTGATGGGAGGCAACTAATTCAAAGAAGCAATATATTAATGTACAAAAAAAAAAAACACAAATAGTGTTTATCAACCAGCACAGTCAAATAAGCGTGACACCACTTATCACATTCATTCAAACACTCCAATCACTTAAAAACACTCCAATTGGTCCCTCACATAATATGACACATATGCCTCATCTTCAATTTTTTTTTTTTCATCATAGTGCTGCTTACTGCAATCCATCTTGCACCCTTTAGCTACTTAAAAAAAGAAAAGGGCCTGTTATATAGACTATGGCATATCTTATGCCCATAAATAATATTCTCTCATTCTGTTTTTGCTTTTATTTTATTTTTTTTCCTTTTTGTCTAAAAATGTGTTTCAAAAGTTGAAAATATGAAATATTGAACAGCTTATTAGAAGAAGGATTTTTTGGCAGGAGGTCTTCCAACTGCTCTCATGAGACTAGCAATCTCCAAAACCCTTGCCACTTTGGTTCCCCTTTTTGCCTCTGCCGATGCCCTTCTCTCCTCTGCTTTTCTATGAGCTTTTGCTATGTCGTTTTGCATTTTCTCCATTGCTCTTGCCCTTTTCTCCTCCAGCTTCCTCTGCACAATACATGAGATTTTTTTGAACAGAAACGTAATAATAACTTTTTGTAGAGAACCGTATGTTGTTTAATCAGTCAACGTTTTGTTTTACTATATGGCCACGTAGTATTGGTTAAAATTCATGAAATCAAAATAATTGGACAACTTGCTACTTGTTGGTGGGTAACATAATATTTCCACCTTTTTGGCTGTCAATGTAAGAGTAGCTAGCTACCTTCAATAATAAGGCAATAAATGCAGACCATAGGAACCGCTTTTCACTAGATCATTATCCTACCAAGAGAATGTACCATTGTGGGAATTGATTGTTGGTGGATGGTGTTTTAGGCTCTATTGAGCAAGGCTAAGAAAAAGAAAAAGGTAAAAACTGAGAGGTTGTCTGTCAAAGAAAGAACCTATTAGTTGTAATTCAACTTTTCAAAGGACTCATAATTCCCGTGATATCTTCACATCATTCTTTTCTTTAGCCTGTGATAATTAAGCCTGTGGTATTATATATGATGCTGGGAATGTGGAAAAACCCATACATACATACATACTGTTAGATACACAAAAGTAGTAGCTGCTGTAGCTAACACTAACCTTACAGTTTGGAGTGTAAAGCCCTCTCCTATCATTTTTATTTTTTATTTTGTAATTAAACCCCTGTCCTATTTTGGGTGGAGCAAAGATTGAGATACAAAAATAATAAATTTAATATATGATGTGACAAGAAAACAAAAAGATGAAGTCTAGTATTTTTCTTTTGATAGATTCTCCTGTTTTAGTTGTTGACAAGAAAATAATCAATTATGTGCACGTACACATGTGATTACGAATACTCACCTTAATCGAGCAAGATCTGTGATGAAAATTCGATGTATTTTTATGGTCATTCTTGGAAATAGTCAATATAAGGAAAAATAATAAAGGAATGAAGATTGGCATTGAATCTCTTGTTCATTTATTACTGGTTTTCTTTCCCTCCTTCTTTGGTTCCCCAACAACCAAGGGAAAATAATTCCCCACCTTTTCTTCTTTATATAAAATCCATCCATAAGAATAATAGTAATACAATAATAATGACATAATCATCGCTACAATCACTCACCAGCCAATCTTATTCAATTTCTCTTTAATTTCGAAGTTAACATGGTCATATAGGGATATATAAAATTAGTCTAATGATTTAAAAATGATGAGAAAAAAAAATCACATATTCGAATCCTTCTATTAATATATTTTTATAAAAAATTAATAAATGAATGTTTTTCAATAAATAAAAAAAAAAAAACTGATGTATTGATTGGATCAACTGTCAATCAATACAACTGCTCTGTTTTTTAGAGTAATCATAACCTCAAAGAAATCCAATCAACCCACCAAGACTAATCACCACAAACATAGAAAAAAAAAAAAAACCACGAAGATCAACATGCAAGTACCTGAAGTAAGTAACACCTTGAGAAAAAAAAAACGTTAGTTACCTCAACTTTCTTCATCCAGGAGGAAGCTTTCTGAACCTGCTCGCTCTCCCACCCATTGATCACAGCGTCTTCTCTCTTGAATCTGTTGTTAATCTTCGCAACCTTAGCGTTCTGCCACGCCGATATCTTGGCATCAACCTCCTCCTTCTTCACCCGCTGAACCGACACGTGCTCCTCACGTGCAGCGCCGCCACCCCTTACTCCCTGAGACGACGACGACGGAACCGGGTCCAGAGGGTGGTTATCCGGCACGATCGCCAAAGGGTTCGTCTCTTCCATCAAGTCCTCTTCTCTGATCCTCCCCAACAAGCTGTTACTATTGTTGTTTTCGTTCATGGGACTGTTGCTGTTGTTGTTGTTGCTGTTGTCGTGGTCGATGCTGGACCCTGCGAGAACCAGAGCGCTGAACTCTCTGCTCATGCTGAAGTTCTCGCTGGAAGAGGCGCCGCCTTCAGAAGCTACGGAGAGAGAGCTTGACCTGTGGGTATGCACTGTCTCCCAGGCTCTGCCACGTGGCGGCGGCGGGGTTAACGCGTGGATTTCCCTTATTTCAGTGATGTGTTCATCTTCTTCTTCTGATCCGTGGGTAGTGGAACCGATGATTGTTGTTGGGTTGTTGTTCATGGCGTGTTTTTAATTTATGTTAGTAGTAGTGAGTGGAGAACGGAAGGTGAAGGGAAAGTGGTGTAGAAGAGACAACCAAAGTGAAAGAAAGGGTTTTTGGTTGGTTTTTTCATTCGATGATCGAGCGAGCATAGGTGTGTGTGTGTGCTTTTGTTTTTGTGAGGTTGTTATTAATGAATGAGAATGGAGGGGTGAGTGTAGACCACACACATGATAGAGATGGGGTCCTGAGAAATGCAAACTCTAAGATCTGTTTGAATACCAGTTTAAAGTGCTTTTAAGAGTTTTTTTTACATAAAATATAAAGTTTTTTTCGTAGAGAAACTTTTAAAAATATTTTTAACTTTGTATCCAAACTCATCCACTGCATCTAAGCCTTCAAATGAAGGAATATATAATACACTAAAATAAAGGGTAGTGTAGGTTTAGTTACTCATGAAAGCAAAATATTTTCTGAGAAATAATATATAATTTTCTTATGGCTTTATTTTGTGGGAATAAAAGTTTTTCTTTGTTTGTTGAGTCCTTGACCTTTCGTGTATTTCTATTCTTGGACAGGAATGTTTACTTTCTTTTTCTTCTTAATGTCTCCTTGTTCCTTGGTAAAGTGTATAGCAACTCATTTAATTAACTTGCAACTTGTGTGGACTGTGGATTGAGACTGGACACATTGGGAGCCTATTTAAAAGTGGGACTCCCAACATTAAATGAGTTATAATAACAGACTAACCAACAAGTTTTTTTATAAAAAAAAACATTTGTAAAAATGTATTGCTAATGATCCAATTTAATGTAAAAGTGTAAAAAATAAAACTAAATAAAAAAGCAAATGAGGCTTGGCTATTTAATTTTTTCTTTGAGGGTGCATTTGACACGTGAAATTGGAAGTGCAATTCAGAATTGGAATTGTACATGTAGTGTGTAGAATTACAATCTTATTTCCAATTCTATTAGAATTGAAATTATTTTAAAATCTCAAGTGAAGGACTAAGTGATAATAATAATGACAATAATAATAAAAATATTGAGTGAAAGGTTAATTAAGTGATGTTAACAATAATTAATTAGTGATAATAAAAATGATAATGATGATAATATTGACAAAAAAAATATTGATCATAACAATAGTGGTGAAAATAATAAAAATAGAAGGCTAATGATAATAAAAGTTACTTCTAATTTAAATATAAAAAATAACTCTAAAAATGAAAGTAAAACTATAAAAAAAAAACGCATGATCTTTCATAATAAGGTGAATGCCAAAGTTAAGAATCTCTCTATCTAAATTTATCTAATTAAAGCCCTTGCTATTATAGAAAATTTTTATGAGGTATATATATATAGATATACTTCATAAGGATACTTATGTTTTATACTTGTATTTAGGATGGGCCACCTAGAGCTCAACCAATAAAGGTCCCACAAGAGCCCTTGATCTTGAAAGTGAAGTGTGAAATTATAAATAAATATTGATTATAAGATGTAATTCTATACATTTCGCGGTTAAGAACAACATAAATTGTAAAATATTTAATCTAACACTAATAATAGTAAACAGTTTCTTTTAGTGAAGAATAAAGTTGAATCTTTGATTGTTACTAAATCTTTGTTCCCTCTATAAGTCCAACTCTAGTGCTTGCACTTTTGATTTAGCAAATAGTAAATGGAAACCATGGCAAAGTGAATATAGATACAAAGTCAGGGGCACAACAGCAAAATGAAGCGTTTAATTATTTTCCTTCCCTGTTAAATTAAGTGTGATGTCGGCCAGAAATTATGAGTGGCCCTTCCATATATTATAATACGAAAATAGACAATTCAAATTTTACACGTGTTGTGATCAAAACTTGAACACAGGTGGATCTTTCGTACGTGGCAACAAATAATAGGTATTGAGTGTATCATTGTAGCTACGTATATTTCCTCCATGCAACTGATGACATCAAAGGTTTTTATTTTTTTTTTCATTTCTGATTACACGTGTGCGGTTCCACTTACCCATTGCTCTTGTGGCCTATCAAATCCAAATGCCCACGCCTCACGTTGCTATTAGCCTATTGAATTAAAATTTATTTGAATGCAATGTCAACATCATTAAACTATATGTTATTATATTATCAAGAAGACAAAATCGTTTAATTAATATTATAATTATTGTATTTATATATCTACAAAAGTTCACTCTTTTATGATCTATGAACATATTACTATTTTGTCAGTCAAAATAAACAATGGAAGAGTGATTTTCAGGACTGAGTTATCTGGTTGATTTTTCTCATCCCAAATATTCTGCTAATTAACCCTCCAAGCTAATGTTATAGGCGTTTAACTTATTCGTGTTCAATGTGTCCTTTCTCTTTTTTATTTCTTCATGTATGAAAAAATTACTATCTAGTCATATCCTAAACGATTAATATTATTATAAAATGATAGTATACAAAGTTTAACACCGACTAACAAAATCACATTAAAACTGTATAAACTAAAACGTACAGTTTCATATGTCTAAAAAGTACATAGAGGTAATAATAACCATCATTTATAATTCAAGATACATATAACAATATAAAAGTCAATAATACATGCAATAAATTGAATGATTATAAAAAAAAATAGTTCAATTTTTATAATGTAGAGAGATAAGACTTCCTATTCAATATATAAGAATCCCTTCGTAGAGAATTTATTATAATTTATTTTGTTATGTGGAAAACAGAAAATTGTTGTTATATGAAAATATTAAATAAAAGTTAAAGAATTAAAATGATTAATTGGTGGGCTTTAATTAATCTACCACTAAAATGCTAACACTGATTTTTTAAATCAGAATAGTAAGTAGCATTTATCATTAGATGTAATGGGAGTGTGAAAAGGATACAAGGGTAGAACAGTGACGTGGGTCACGTTACTCAATAACAAACAAATTTAGGTACGTGACTTGGAAGGAACTCGGGTGCATATTAATAGCGACAATAGAACTTGTTTGGTTGAAGTTGGTGATGAATAAAATTACACTTCTATTTGTTTATTATATAACAGCAATATATATATAGTTTGCGCGTACCATGCATGAAGGACATTTTCAAATTGGGTTCTATCTTTAAAAATATGAAAAACAATTATTTTGAAGAGTCAAAATGTGCGAGGATTGGAACATAAATAAGGTGAGATCTAGTTCTGTCATTAAAAGGTTAGAGAAAATTGCTTCTGATATCCGCGAGCCATAATTTTTTTTTTTGTTAAATCAGGATATTTTTCAATAAAGTTAATACTTAAGAAACAAAAAGTTAATACTTTAGAAACAAGATTAATTTCCAATCAAATCATATCATATTGGTGAGGCATAATTTTACTTAAGAAAAAATGTTTTGTAATCTTAACATTATGTTTTATTTAATTTACATATATTAAAAACAATTTTTTATTAACTTTTTAGTACTTGTAAAAAATAAGGTAATGATTTTTTTTATATTTAATTGAATGTTTATTGTGTACCTATGTTCAACGTAAACTTTCTATCATCCTTGACACAAATTTGATAATAATTAGGTAGTTTATGTGCTGTGTGCGCGTAAACTTTTGTGATTTTTGTACTTTTTAATTCTTTTTCGCCTTTACTCCGTTTACGATAATTTATTTTACAAATACCAAACATGCACCTTTGTGTGCCAAGGTTTTCTTTTAAAGAGGGCAATACAAAAGAATAGTAATACATCCACTACTCATAATTTTTCTCCTTACATTTATATTGTTCTTTCTCAATATATATATATATATATATATATATATATATATATATATATATATTATTCCTGAAAATTTCGTCTTCTTTTTTCATGTAACACCTAAAATTGTGATTTTCATACATGGACACAAAGAGTAAAGTAAATAGATCATTATAAATCTTATTGGACCCTTTGGTCTGTCCACTTTATTTTGACAATGGTCTCTCCTCTTGATGGAACGATGGGGCCGAATGCCATCTTTTGATAATGAGTGATGACGTATTTAAATATAAACAAATTAAACAACTAAAATTTTCAAAGTTATAATTATAATAAAAAAAAAATTAACAAGGCTTTTTTTAACCGTCACAAATTACCCGCGGTTTCATTAAAAAACGCAGGTAGATAAAAAGGGCTACATAAACCTTCGTTAGTCCCATGTGTTTCCGATTGTTAGATTAACCCCTTCCTACGCTAAAACTGAGTTTTCCTGTACTGTTGCAACGTTTTTTATTTTGTTTATTTATCCATTTTAGAAGATAACATACTAAATATGGCCTCTATTTTGAGAATTGGATTTGTCTCTCATTTATGATAAGTAGGTTAAATATTTGAGAATTTAATTTGCCTCTTCTAATAACGAGGAAAGATAAAATAAGAAATTTTAATCATTGATGTGAGAAATTATTGATATTTTGTACAACCATAATTTATTAAAATCGTACATTAGAGTTGACAAAGTAGGTGAATGTGCCTTATCCTGCTTACTACTGTCGAAATGAAATGAGTTTAGATGTACTTGAGAAAGGGTAAATTGAATACTTGGGAAAAAAAAATGAGTTTTGAAAAATCTTTGCATATGTGAAAAGTGAGCACCAAATTAAAAATATATATATTTGTAAAAAGCTATTTTAAACAAAGCAATGGTGTAATCCATTTATTAGGATAAAAGAAAAATGAAATTTCAATTGAGGTGATTAATAACTTGGTCCATTTTCGAATGTTACCTAATATGAATTATGCGAAGGATGTCCAATGCAAATGACCTAACAATGATAACGAAATTCAATACTATCATACCATATCAAATGAAACGATTACAATTAGGTCAATTTCAATTACTCATAGTAATTATTATCTCAATTGCATTTCAATCCAAGAGAATTAAAAGACACAGGGTTTAGAAAGAGTGCACAGAGGATTTTTAAAAATTTACTATCTATCATTAAGAGCTACATCCAAACCCTAATCAAAGATTTGACAGTTTTCACTATAGAATCACTTTGTACACAAAATGCCTCACTCGTAGGATACAGATACCTTACCAACATTCCTACAAAAAAAAAAATCATTTAGGGATTCAACACCCTTGTTGCTTGACACTACCTCCCTTCTTATATATAATGTTTTTTTTCACTTTTATCCATTGAGATCTTCTTCTAATTTTAATTGTCTCCGTGTATTAATTATTTTTCATGTAATATCCTTAATTAATTATAGTATTATCTCTTTTAAGTTAATTAGGTGAAAAATAATTAAGTGAAGAGAGAAATAAAAAAATTATTTTAAAAGAATTAATGGTTAAATTATTGACAAATTTAATATAATTAATTAAATTAATCAAGTTTTTAAAGAATGTAACTTAGTTAAAAAGATCTTATGTGTAGGAGTGGAGATATTACTACTACCAAGACTTCAATCACTTGCAAAAACTGATGCAAGAATCACCAACCCATATAACAATGTGTGTTAATCTTCAACCAATCATGAAGAATTCCAATGAGAGCAAAGCTAATTTCTCAAAGGCAGAACTTTCCCTATTTTTAGAAAAACTATAAAATGATAAAAAAAAATTTAATTTTTGCAACCAATTTTGAAATTTTTACTTTTCTGCACTGACACAAAGTATTCAAATACTTGCTTAAATATTCAAATACTTTCATTTAGAGTATTGAAATACTCTTTTTTAGCTACTTGAATACTTGTAGCAAAAATGTTGAAAAATATATAGGTCTTTGTGTATTTGAATACATGGTTGGGTATTCAAATACTTTCCTAAGTATTTGAATTCTTATAGTAAGGAGCAACAATTTAGTTCTCTAGAGCATGCACATACTTGACTTTGCATTCCAATACTTGCCATGATATTTGAAAAAATAGTTTTTAAGAGCTTTTAAAAGTAAGTGGGTTGGGGATTACTCATGCCTATGCCTGTACACTCGTAAACAAGCAATACTAAACTAATTTATCCAAATATATACCCAAGGGGCACTCAAAGTCAATAGAAGTAAACAATTACAACTCGAGAAAAATGATATACTGAGAAAGTTGGAACAAGGGGGAAGGAAAATTATTAAAACAAAACTATTATTGTAGTCATTTTACTCGTCATAACGCATTGTTCTACAAATCCACCTTTAATTAGCCATGGCAGGTTGACCCGCCAACGGAGGGTCGGTTGAGAAACATAACTAACCCTGCTTAGTGGTGGGTTGGCTTGCCAAAGGATAAAGGGCGAGTTGCCAAGTCATAGATAATAGTGGGACGACAATTTGAATTGAGTTGGATAAAATATCAATACACTACCACTTTAGCTTATAACTTTATTATGAATCAATAATGCAAGAATAAAATTTGAAATATTTTAATGGTCGTTAAAAGTTACTAAATATATATATCATATTCATCAATATATATATATATAAGTATTTAAAATTATTTTGTAAAAATTTTATTTTGCGTAGTAGAATCATGTTTCCGTAGGAAGGATATATTGGGGATAACAAAAAAACCCACCCCAAGTGGGTGGTGAGAATAGCAACCCCCACATGTGTTCATAATTCTCGGCCCAATGAATAAAATAAAGTCTCTCATTGAATTAAGTACTCTCTATCTTGTTGGACCTCTCATTAAGCAAAAACATATCTTATTGGACCTCCTTTCCCAAAAACATATATCACTACCATTGCCTGTTCTCTGTCGAATATTATCAGCTTTTTCTCTTCTCATGCACCATCATAGTTGTAGTTTACTCAATTTTATTTTATTTTGTCTAATTGCCTCTTCTTTTAATTTTACTTTGAACAAATTGCATTTTCATCTCCTGAGTTTTTTTTTCAAATTTTACATAACACTACCCTTTTCTCAATACATATACAAACCATTTTTATGTTAAAAATATTACATTGATATTCTCTTAATGTTTAAAAACATTACACTTACATTTCCTTATATATTATACCAACACTTCCTATAAAAGAGGTTATTCTAATGATTAAAAAATTAGGAAATTACTAATTTTACGATATTTCAGAAGTAATTATAGAGCAATTTACTAATTTTTCTTCGGCTACCTAAAAGAGAAGGTCCCTGTTATCCTCTAGCGTTAGGCCCATTTCATTAAACTGCATTTTTTTTTTATTTCCCATACTTTCTTCAATCAATGCATTCACTGGTCAATTGGTTTTTTTTTTTTCTTGACATTCTGGTCAAGTTGTTGTTAAGAACCAAATTGGGGGAAGAAATGAACAGAGCACGTGATTTTTATGGGACAATAAATGTCTGATGGTCTACTTCGATAAAAACAAAAAAAAAAGAAAGATAATCTGACTGAAATTTGAAATTTTTTTTACTAAAAATTGTTAAATTAATTTATTAAATTAAAAATGTTGGGTAAATTAATAAAAAAATATAAAATGGTATAAAATATATATTTAGGTGTTTTTATATAAAACTATTTTGTTATGTGTGTAAGTAATTATATGTATATATAAGTAACATATTATATACATTATAAGTAATTGTAGTGTTAGCTTTTTTAAGTAATTTTTAAATTTCACCATTTTTACTTAAAGATCTGTATTTTATTAAAAAATAAATTGAATATTTAAGTAGTGTGATAGTTAAAAAAAATCATATAGTGTTAAAATTAGTCAAAAAAACAAGTAAAAATAATATAATAAATAAAACAAATATTTAGGATCTTTTAGTTACAATATATTATGTTCTCTCTAAAATAATAAACAAAATAAAGAAGAGGTAAAGAAGAAATTTTATTAAAATATTGAAAGCAAAATTTAAAATTATAATTGGATATGTTTCAACAAGTAACACATAAAAAATTGAGATAAACTTATTTATTTATTAAATATTCGTATATTTTTGTCAAAAATTTATAAGTATTCACAACCTGTATAAATTTTACTAGTAAATTTTATTATTTAGTAAAAGAGAATGAAAAGAGAGAAATATTAAATTATCATTCTACTTATGTAATTAGAAAGAAAATAGGAAGAACGAAAATAAGATTTTCTTTAAAAATGAAATATTTCTAAAACTAAAAGGGATATGATATGATCAGGATATATATATATATATATTTCTCCCGTCCTTCCTTCTTACGTAACGTGCAACTTGCTTTAATTTTTTTTGGTCCTCCTTGCCCATTTTTAGTTAATTTCAAACGCAAAGAATTCTCCAAAATCATTTCAAAATTCTGTTTCCAAAGTCTACCATAACAAACGGAGCTTAACCTTTTCTTTGAATGAGTGAAGAGAAAATAATAAACAGAAAAATTTAAATTTGAAATGAAAAAAAAAAAACAGAGAAAAAGTTTATCATTTTTCTTGTTTAGAGTCACTTTTTTTTCCTTTACTTTATTATTTTTCTTTTATATCAAACAAAAAAATTTAAAACTTTAAAAATTATCCTGTACTTTTCTTATTTTCTTCCTCTCCAAACAAACAAATTTATAATAAGTCTATCACAGTTGTGCAAAGCAAGAAACACGGTAGAGCATGACTTGACTCTATGCATCCACGTGGTTTCAGACCTTCAGTTCCATGCTGCTTTTTTGGCTGATATGTTTGTACTATATAGTCATGCTATCCTTTGTGAATAAAACCTATAAATCATCAAATATACAAAACACAAATAATCCATTAATAGAGAAAATATTAATATGTTAAAAATAGGATTTTTGTTAATTAAACACTTTAATTTTTCATTCATTAAAGAATAAATAATATATACATTAACAATATATATCTAAATGTAATAGTCTCTACTGAGAGAAGAATTATCATCTTGTATATGTTTATGATCTTCTACAAACATAGATAATTACTTTTGGATCAAAATTATTTCATATCAATGGTCAACAATAAAAAAAGACAACATATATCTAAATGCATACTATTATATATGACACACATATTAACCTTTAGTATATATTGTTATCAGTTAGCAGTGTATAATTTTTTATATTAAAAATGCATACAAATTAAAGTCTTCCTTAAAATCTATAACAAAAGCATTTATTATCTAGGCTGTCATTGCCGGGGAGATGAGGTCATTTGTGAAGTTGCAAATTAGATAGAGAACTACAAGTATCTCGTATTTAATTCAATCTTGTTTGGCTGTTTCTTCCTAAGGGGTGCTTGTGTTTTAGAACCTTTTGTCAATTACTACCATCGAACGTTTTCGTTGTCTTTTGGGAGAGGTGAATGATGATATGATAGCTACCTTGAAAATGAGCTTAGCTCTAGCCAAAACCCTTTTTCAATTTCCATTATTCATCCACTTACCAGCTTCTCAGCAGAATAATCCTAACCTCTCTTTATGGGGTCTTTTAAATTTTAAGTAAACAGTAGAGACTGCGGACTTTGACTAAAAACCCCAAGTTGATTGAATATATATAGATAGAACAAAGAAAAGGAGGAGCCATAGATTTGAAAGTTGCAACTTTATGTGGAAAAAGTTTCCTCGAGAAAGCAACAAAATCAAAGAGAATCTTTCGCAAAAAGAAAGAAAAGAATCTCTAATAAAAATATACACTTCATTAGCAAGTGTCTTCAGGATATTACTTACAAATTCATATAAAAATGACTATAAACTATAATTGAATTGTGTGTGTTAATATTTTTTTATAATTTTTTTTTATTTGTTAGCTTTTTTCTGGAAACAATGTATCTTTGCCGTCGAAATTTATAAAACTAATAAACGGAAAAAGTAAAGTATCACTCAAGAGAGAATTCTTCTTTTCCTTAGTATTGTTTTATTTGTATAGCTAGAAATCAAATTTTTGTTGTATGCTTAAAGAGTTCAAATTATTAATCTCTCATTAACTTTTTTCATAAAATATTTTGGATCATCCAAAATGCTGAAGATCCAAAGTTATGCAATTTTCTGAAAGATATGTTCAGATATCATCACAATAAAAAAACAATTAAAAATTGAGATATTTTGCATTTGCTCCACCTATCACTGCTACAGCCACGCTTGTTCGGGTAATTGCATTTAAGTGCCCTGTTGACTATCAGCAAAACCTATAATAAAAGGTATATACTCGATCCACTTGTTCATAATATTCTTTTTCAAAAGTAGTAATTTTCTTAAAAATAATCAACAACCTTAAAACATTTTCGCTAAATTAAAGTATTAATTAGACATGGCAATGGGGTAGGGTGGGGATGAGTATTGTCCCCAATCTTCGATTCCGACTCTTCCAGCATGTCTCCATATTCGTATCCAACGGTTAAAATTTATTATCTCATCCCCTGTCCTTGGTATCAGATATCTCCGATCGGTCCCGTACCCGACTCAAATTAGAAAAATGATTTTTTTTTTTTAAAGAAAATATTAAAAATTTGATTTTAGAAAAAATAAATTGATTATTAAACATTTATTTTTAACTACTTATATATCAATAAATTTATTATAGCGTATGTGTTTACAAAAATTGTTAAGAAAGAAATATTAAATTATGTAAAAAATTTAAAATAAAATTAACTAGTAATAAAAATTCTAGGTCTTTTGATTAAATTATGCAAAAATTATAAAAAATTTAAGTGACGGGGTTCGAGGTCAAGATAGATGTAGTAATCCCATACCCGTACTCGACCTTTAGTTATCGGAGAAAACCCGAACCCATACCTAATCAATTTAGGTATTATCCATTAAAATCTAAACGAATTTAGACTGATACTCACGAATACGAGTTTTTTTTGTCATGTTCAATAGTAATCAAGTAAAAGAGCTGTAAACTCCAAATTAAAAGAGGAGAACATACATAGGTTTGATTAGAATAATGCCATTATTAAAGTAAATTTATATGTATCAATCAAGCAATAAGGTGGCTTTAGACCGAATATTTTTTTATTATAAAAGATTAATTATTCTAATCCAGTGCAAAGATTCCTTAAATACATATCGAGTTCAACTTTTCTTTATAGTATTTTTTGGCAAATTTAATTCTTTTAAAGTGATATTTTAATATATTTATAATTTGTTACGTTGACATATATAATATCAATTGTTATAAAAGAGTCTATCTAAGTTGATTAAGTAGAGTGTGTGAGTTTTTATAAACTCTTTGATGCATATCTTGATCAATTTTTACAAATAAAAAATATAATATCAATAATTGATTAGTTGAAACTATTTACTTTGTGTTCTTAAATGAATTGCTCATTAATTTTAGAAGAATAAGATTCAATATGTAACTTTGGAGATTGATTGGTCATGGGTATTAAATTTTTTTCTTAAGCCTTCTAAGTTTTTTAAAGATAAAGTTTATACATATATACCAAAGATTTATTAACAGAAATAAAAAAACACTCATTCACAAAGGAAAAAAAAAAGACAAAAAATACTTTTAACTCATCTACAAAAATTAACTAATTAAGTGTGTGTTTGAATAAAATAATTTTCAAATTTCAACCTTCTTTAAACATAAATCCTATTGTCACAAAAGATTTACGTTCAAAAAAGACAACAAAATTTAAACATAGGTCAAATTATTCTAATATAATTAATGTGCATGCATGTAACATTTATGATTGATTTACTCATCAATAATTGAGATCATCCACTTTATCCTTTAAGGATTGTTTGGTTCAAAAGAGGAGAGTGATTTTAAATTTGAATGGAGGAGATGGGAGGGAAAGGGAAAAGAGAGGAGAAATTTTGATTAAATACCTTATTTGATTTAGAGGATAGGCGGTGAAGGAAAATAATCATTTTCTTTGTTTGGTTTGCAAGGGGAGGAAAATAATTTTAAAATTAATTTACTTTTATATCCATATAATTTTGGATTTCAAAACATAAATAAGAATATATATATATATATATATATATATATATATATATATATATATATATATATATATATATATATATATATATATATATATATGAGTTGAAATTTTTTAAACTCCCTCCCCTTCCCTTGAGATCCCCCAATATTAAAAGAGGACAAAAATTAAATAAAGAATGAGTTTTTTTTTTTTCTCTCTTCCTTTGGGTGTGTTTGGTTGTGTGAAGGAAAAAAGAAGAAAAGAGAATTGAGAAACAATATTTGAATTAAAGTAAAAAGAAAGAGGTGTGAGACTCATTATTTTTTAAAAAATTTCTCAAGAATAATATTTCTTTTCTCACAATCAAACCATGGCCAATAGTTGAGACAAACTAGAGAAGTTAAAAAAATCTCTTCTCTTTTTCTATTCTTTTATGTGACTAAACATTATTTTATAGTATGTTTGATTGAGAAAATGAAGATAGAAAATAAAAAAAATATTTAAATTAAAATAATGTAAAATTATAAAAAAAATATAAGACACATAAAACTGATCTATTTTTTTTGTTCTTCCTCTGCCAACCATAAGCTTAAAGTAAATTACACATATTTAGAGAAGTCAAATTCCTATGATTTCAAGACTAAATCAAGAGTCCCTTTTCCAAACAAGAGAATCAATAGCAAACAAACTGTGCCTATTTTAGAAGAAAACCTTAATCAAGTAAATAAAATCAAAATGAGCGTTATAATTTCATTATAAAGTAGTCAAAGAAACCATATACCACGTAATGCCAAAGACGCTACCAAGTGATCTTGAATAATTTTTTTCCTTTAACCAGTGCACGATGTTGAAGATAATGTTCAGAACTTTGAGGGCAAAACAGTTAAAAGCCAAGCCAAGCCAAGCTTATATATGTTTATATGTAAAACAAAATTCAAAACAAGCTGGCCGTATAAATTAAAGAGTACGTCATCTTAAATTTTGAAACCGGATATATTGTAAAGTGATCGACCACCAAGCTCTAGTTTAATAGTAAATGAGTACTATTAACTTTACAGAAATTCAACTTTGAATCTGCTACAATTTATGGAATAAAATATATGGTTAGCTTATGGTTTTGTATTCTTTGCTACTTGCCTTTAATTTGGGCTAAAAATATTCCCATATTCAAAATGATATTCTTAGTTATATTTCCATCCCTGTATTGCAAAGTTAACACGAGTTAGGCTGTTAGGATAAAATCTAACCTGCGTATAATACAAGGCACTGTAATTCTGGAGTTAGTGTACAATATCCTAACATCACTAACATAAGACATTAATTGGATAGTTATATAATAGAACGATACTAACAACCTAATCTCCAATAAATCCTTTTGAATATATTCTTTATTATTAATTGAGTTTTGTTAAATATCATAAGACATTATAAGTTTTACTGTATTTCTGAGTCAACTGATTTTATAGTTTTTAACAATTTTTAGTCCATGAGTTAATTAAAAAAGAATATAGTAAAAGAGTGTCGTTTTCACTTACACCTACACTTCTATATAATTAATATAGCATCTGTGTATTTTCTTTTAACCACTAATTTTAAATTTCTATGGTGAATTTTCCCAGTCGTCTCACTCGATCTTCAACGTTGTTGCGTATTTATCTTGTCTAAGTAAAAACATAGCTTAAATAACTCTAAAATATCTAGACGTACACATATAAATGATATGGACATTTTTTTTTCTTCATTAACAAGATGCAAGAGAATAATGCTGGAATATAACTGCCTTTGGGTTTTTGCGGAAAGTGAAGAATCCTTCTACAGATTTGAAAGAACAATGAGTTTGGGTTGCTTTCTTTGTGGGTCAACATATTTAAAAGGACCAAGAATTTGGTCACACTCTCACACTACTGAGAATTTGTTGAGCTGACAGATTGTCTGTTTGGAATGGTGATGGGTTGAACTCATCTTGATTTTTTAAAATAACAAATAATTGCTTTTGTGGTGAACTTACATGATTTTGTACTGATTTTTTACCATCAAACCAAACACACCATGAGTCTGCCGACTTAATTAATTACGTACCTACTGCAGTTGAAGAAGAAATTAATAGAATTGCACAAATAAAAGATGCTTAATTAATTAAACTTTGCTTAAGGGAAGGGGAATTAATTAAGGGCCCTTTACAGTTTACCCTCACCCTATCTTATTTTCAACCGCAAAACACGACAGTTTTCTAGCAAATGCTTTCATTCAGCCAACTGTACGAGGAGGTTAGGTGGTGACCGACTAGAGAACACGCATATAGTACAAAACTCGGATATGATAAAATACTATTATAGGATTAGGATGTGGTTATAATATAATGAATAAAATTAATTAAATTAAGAAAAAATATATAACAGTATAACATAATTTTATTCTATTATTGAATTACAAATTATATCTATGTATGATGAGTTTTAGGACTTTTGTAATAATTTCATCTTAAAAGTTATATCATTTTTTATTTTTTATTGGTCAATACAGTAGAAAAACTTTTATTGTGATAATGAATTGTGTGCATTAAAATCTTGAATTAATACAAAAAACAATTCTAAGAGATAATTTATGTTTTAAGGAGTTGGACAAGTAAGTAACCCCTCCCAAGAAAGTGAACTGATGTTTAAATATTTGTTGAGAGAAGGAAGTACATTTGTATTTGACATGTTTGAAACAATATTGTCTCTATTTTAAGTATTTCCTAAAGAAATATATGTTTTTGGGAACCAAAAAATTGAGTACCAACAGTATCGATTATCATAGGATTTCAATTTTATTGCATAAAATTCTTAAAAAATAAAAAAAATACAAAGACTCTAACAAAATCTATTTAAAGTATTTATATATTCAACATAAATATGTGTCCAATACAACTACGATTAACGACATGGCATTCCTTTAAGTGTAGATGCTATTTATTTATGTCACTGATGTATCCATTTTTTTTTTTAAAAGAATCCGGCTACAAATAAATTATTTTAGGGGGTGAGCTAGTGTTAATTGTTAAAAGCTAGAAATGCATGGAAGACCTGTAAATTCATTTTAAAAATTATTATGATAACTAAGCCTAAACCTTTGACTAATTATATTTATTAATAATTATAATAATAAAATAACTCTATCAGTCTAATAAAATAAAATAAAAATGTCATTAACTACATTACATACCATTTAAAAAGTCAAAACAACTCTATCACTGTACACTATTTGGTTAAAGGAGAGAAAGATAGAGGATAGAATTTAATGGTGGGAGGATCAAATTAAATGTTTATTTATAAATGATCAAATTAATAAAGTTGATAAAAATGATATAATTGTAGTGTTTTAAATAATTAAATTTTTTTATTGAATTTTTTAACAATTAAGAGATTTAATTAAATTTTAATTAATTATAATTAAGAGATCAATTTTAATTAATTCTAATTAAGAGATCAATTGTATAATTAAAATTATTTTTTATTTGATGAGACATGAAAATTCTTTTGTATCCAACTTTGATTTTGCAGTATTTGTTTATAACAAATTACTTTAATGATTTTTCATTTTGTGTTAATATTAATTTTTCTTTTGCTAGATGCGCTGATATTAATCTTGATGTATGGTTAAACCATGGCAAAATAATTGGTATGGAGCAAACATATTTATAGTAGTATTTATTTATGTGCTTGTGAGTGACCTTAACGGGGTTCAAAATGTAAGAATTTTAGCTTTTTTTTTTTTACATATAATGTAAGAATTTTATCTTGTAGAATGCATATGGTAAATGTTTATTTTATATAATTAAAATTAAAAAAGTATTTTAAAATATATAAATTATATTTTAAATTTATGATAAATAATTTATGTGATAATATAAGGTTATTTTTAATTATTGAGAATTTCTTTAAAATTTTTAAGTAAAAATAAAATTATAGATGGAAAGAGATAAATTTTTCTAGAAAACTTATGAAAACATTCATTAAAAAAATTCTAAGAAAGAAAAACTTGTAAAAATAATTTCAATACATATTATTATTATAAGGTAACTAATAATATTTGTGAGGCATTTTAGGAAGAATAGGATACCTGTTTTTCTCTTATTATCTTTCTGTCGACAGCAGGGTGCCTAAAAAATTTACATTTAAATTAAAAGAGAAAATAAATGAAAATTTCCAAAATGAATAAAGAAACAAAAAAGAAGGTTCTCATAAGCACCGCAGAAGAAAACGAAAAACAGGTCCTGCTTGCTTGGCTCATAATCGAAAGCCACCCCTTTATGCTTTTCCGCCTACAAATATGACAACCTTCCTTACATTTTCTTCCAACTTTATCTTCCTCTTCTCTCATTTTTCATCTCACCCTTCCTCTATTTCCATCATTTCGTGACAACAACAACATAACCCTCTCGCCCCCAACACACACCTCTTCTTTTTAAGGTTGTTAACTGCTCTTCCCTTTCTCGAGGTTTATTTAAGGTTGTCGGTCTCTAGCTGTTCCAGATTTCGGATTTTGTCGCATTGCGATCTGGGTTTTGCTCTGTTTGATCCACTTCTTCGACTTTGCTTCATCTCCTTCTCTGGGTTTTTTAAATATTTTTCTTTTATGTGCCTTTTTTGTTTGAATTTTCAAGCTGGTTTTTTTCTACACCTGCTGGAAATTCTGAATGGTTTTTTGCTTTTAAAAAATATTAAAATTTGTGGTCCAAATTTTTAGGTTGAGGGATCAGGGAGAGATAAATAATAATAATAATAATATAAAAAAAAACAAGAGTGGTGAATTCCTGTCATGTTTTTCTATAGGTCTTGTTTTGCTGGATGTTGATGATATCCGGGTTTGTCTCTATTTAAATTTCATTAGGATATTTTGGCTGTTATTTTTAATGTTCCAACTTGTAATGTGTTCTAATTTCAATGGAGTTTCTGCACTCTATTTTCTTTACATGGAAGTTTGCATGTATTGTTGGATCCCTTGGGAATTTACATGGTACTCATCTCTATTTATGTTTTTTTGGTTCAGGGTTTATCTTAAACCAGGATTTTTGGCACTAATTTCTCTATGGTAAGCATCCCTTTTCCCTGCTAATGGTTACAAAATGCAAATTGATTATGATGTTCAAATGTGGATCAAAGTGGTTTTGCTTTAATGTGTCTAATTTCTCTTCGGATGTGATCACTAGGGAGAAGCACCAGCATTGCTTGTTGATGACGTGCAGGATGGGGCTCTGAATGGCCTTGAATTGAAAAATGGAACTTGCAAAACAACTGCTACTGTTGGCGATAAGATGGTGAGTATATGCAATATGCTACGAATATCACGATAATCTCTATGTATGTTGTTACTCATAATTAGATTAGTGCCTAGTCAAATCTTCTGCCTAAAGCAAAAACTGGGCCTCCATTTTTTTGACAGTATGTCATTGGTGGAGCTGATGATGGAACTTTGTCCATTGAAGTTCAAATTTTTGACGGTAGTCTTGGAGAATGGTCAGTTTAAGGTTTCTCCGCTTCATAGCTGCCTTTCTCAGACTCTTGCTGCTGACATCTATTTAAAATTGCAGGGTTCGTCCCACTGTGCGTGGCACCAAACCCGTGTTGTGCAATGGCCTCTCAGCAGTGCCTTTGGAAGACCGAATACTGATTCTTAAGAAGGGTTCTAAGCCTGATGATCGGATATGGTTCCTGGAGGTTGGTGTTTTGCATACACAATCCTTAGTCTATTCATGTATAATAACAAAGGACTATTAATGCATGGAAACTCTATAACAATAGTAGATTTCTAATAATTATCTAATAGATGCTAAATGTCTCATTTTCCCATTATTGGCAGATTGACACCCAATATGTTAGGCAGCAGCAAAAAATTTTGGGGACTGAGGTAGTTGCATGGAGTAAAGGTGTGATAGGCAATGCTGAGAAGCCTGTTGTTATTAGTGGTCCTTCTGGAGTAGGCAAAGGAACACTGATATCAATGCTTATGAAGGAATTTCCATCTATGTTTGGTTTTTCCGTGAGCCACACCACCCGTGCTCCAAGAGGTATCGAGAAAGATGGGGTTCATTACCATTTTACTGAGAAGAGTATAATGGAGAAAGAGATCAAAGAAGGAAAGTTTCTTGAGTTTGCTTCTGTCCATGGCAATCTGTATGGAACTAGTGTTGAGGCTGTCGAACTGGTAGCAGATGCAGGGAAAGTAAGTTGCTTCTGCTTAACTATTGTCGTAACTCAACATTGTTAGATTGCCGTCCTACAGATATTATTTTTAACTTCTCTTATCTGAGATAATTTTTTTTGAATTGTTTCAGAGATGTATTCTTGATATTGACGTTCAAGGTGCAAGATCTGTGAGGGCTAGTACGCTTGAAGCTATATTCATCTTTATCTGCCCCCCATCAATGGAGGAGCTGGAGAAGCGCCTTCGTGACCGGTGAGCTGTTGCTGCTTAGCAATGGTTTTTTTTTATTTCTCAATCAGACCACGACTTTTGTGATAACCTCATTGCTTTGAAATCAGGGGGACAGAGACTGAGGAACAGATCCTGAAGCGACTACGAAATGCTGATGCTGAGATTGAGCAAGGGAAATCTTCTCAAATATTTGATTTCATCCTATACAATGACAATCTTGAGGAGTGTCATGAGAGACTTAAGGTAAATGCTTCTGAAGCAAAGACCTCCAGAGTCTTTGGGATGTTTTTTGACCATTAATCATCCTGATGTTAAGTATCATTTGGTGCAGAAACTATTGGGACTTGACGGTTTTGTCACTGCTCCACCTATATCAGGTAAGGATTTTCCTAGTAAAACCTGATATGTAGCTTCACAACAATTTTAAAACCATGAAGATAAATTGATGTGTTTAATCCGTCAATCCAACAGGCCCTATAGAGATTGATTTACCAATGGATCATTCAGTGTCAAAAATTGATAACAAAATCATCATAAACTGCATCTCCTCAGGAGAGAAGGAATCAAAGAATTTGTAAGCCTTCTGAAGTCTGAACACGTTACTTATTTTGCACCAAAAGGTATCATACTGACTTAGTATTTGTCTTTGACAGGGTCATTTTGGATGTTTCCTCACTAAAAGGGGGTGCACCTGGACGGACAAGAGGCCTAAATTTCCAAGCCATTGGCTCTTTCTCAAATGGCTTGAATGGGATAGATCAACTTAGCTAACATTCAATGCACTTGGCCAACTAACTTGGTATTGAAGAAATGGGACACATTGATAAGGCATTAGATTCACTTCTTAAACATTTTTTTAAGCATTCGGTAAGAACTTCTATAAGCATTCTTTGATTATTATGACTATTGAGTTGACTTGAGAGATGGCAATTGCTAAATTATTATTCCCTACATAGGCAATGAGATTACTTGTGTCTTTTGTGTGTCAAGGAAGGCAAAATATGGTGTACGTTTCTCTATTCCCCCCACCCCAAGATCTGTTATAGTAAGGGAATATGAAGGGGGCCTACAACATGAATACTTCAAATTCAAAGATGTCTGTCAGATATTAGGTGTTATACTAGGCATGGCTATTCATTGATTCAAGCCATATGTTTTACACATTAAATTTGTTGGATACATGTTTTATGTCATTACCATGTTCATTAGATTCTAACAGCTATATGGCGTTAGTTATGCTAACAACCATTTATTTTTGGCAACGACATATTCACTATGGAGGCTTTGCCCCATTTAACTCACCATTAGTGTTACATCCTCCAAAGGGCTCAGGAGTAGGGAGTGCTTTCAGCCCCACATAATGGCTGTGACACGAATCAATTTCGTATCTCTGAGCATTGAGACAGTCCAAGAGCCTTGTCAAGTTGATCAACCATTAGGTGGTCCAGAAACTATTTTTAAGTTTATAATTGCGTAAGGGTCTGGGCAGAACAGAACTGATAAAGATACTGTGATAATTGGACGCAGGCTCGAATAATTGAGGAATGATGATGATATAAAATTACTAAATACTATGTGAATTGAGCTCTCAGAAGAAAATTGTCGATAAAATTTTGTATAAAATAGTTAATTATGTGGGAAAGATGGTTTTTTTCTTATAAAAGAAAAGTTTAAGTGAGTTAGATCTCAAGAGTTTATCAGGAATAAGGTAGATATTAAGGCGTTCAAAGAATGTTTATAGAAGTTCTTACAGATTATTCACCAATAACATCTTCACATAATTAATGATAATCGAATTTACATTTTTTTGAGATATGAATATTTGTTTCTTATCAATATTTGTTTTAAAATTTTGAAACATTATACCGCTATAAAAAAAACATTATACCAAAATGTCATTCCTAATGAAGAATGATCAAATCAAACTTAGTCATACGTCACACAGAGAAGAGGTTGTGATGTAGCTAATTTATGGAATCGTATAATGTCTACCATTTAAAAGGAAAAGAAAAACGTTTTCTTCATGTGACACCTTCGACACTGTCAAGTAGCCTAAAGGTTTGGCTGGCTATGTAGATATTTCGGAATAAGTGGACAAGGGATGCAAATTATAGTTTCAGAAATTCTTTCGAAATGTAGTTTTGAAGTCTCAACACGTGATTAGAATATGACGAAACCCAAACCAAACTATACCATGAATGTAATAGATCAAGCCAAGTCTTCTAGGATTTTCAAAGTCTACTGGAACTACTTCAGGTCAATGACAAGAGACAGGTTGGCCCAAAGCAAAGGTGGAAGAGAGAAATCGTATGTAGAAATTGTGTCATTGAAGCAACTATTAATTACTTTGACGTCCATGTGGACTTGATAATTCCTAGATGTGGAGTAGGGATGTTAATTCAAATACAGTGTGCATTTCGTACTCTACTTGATGGGATAATTACAAGAATGAATTTGGGTTAAGTAGTACCTAAATGCAACTGTGGAGTAAACTTTTATCCATGTGATTTTTATTTTTATTTTTTGTATCCTATGGGAATCTTCTTAGCTAAACAATAGAACATACATATAAAATAAATTAGCTTAGTTTCCTGTGTCTTGTATGATATTAAATTTCACATATTATAATTTATAAGAGTAATCTTTATATTATTTGAATTTTTAATATATTTTAAACTTTAATAAATATATATTGATAGATATGTCAATAAATATTTAAATATATTTTATATACACACTTTTGTGATGGATTTATAAAAAAAAAACTATAACATATTCAGTAAATATATAACATAAATTAATGTTAATTTAAATATTTTTTTTGGACAATCAACTAAAATTATGCACGTAAATGTTTCATAATAATAAAATATACATATGTAAATAGATTTAAAATTTACTTGTGCACATTAAAAAAAAACACGAGAAATAACTCTTTAATAGTTGTATTCACATAGAATTTAGTTTTAACGAAAATTACTATATTTTAAAATGTATATGTAATCATATATTTTTCACATTTTTATTTTGATTAACAAAAAATATACTATATTAATTTATATAATTCTTAAACCTATTATATAAAATTAAAAAATAGAATAAATATAAAATCTACATTAATTAAATTATTTAGAGGTAATGAATATGAGAGTGTCACGTGGTATTATCCCATAAAATAAAATATTATATATATATATTAGATTATACTAACATTTCTTAAGATTTTTAAAAAAATTATATAACTCCTTATTTTTTTTAACATTTATAACAACCTTCCTTATAACGATACAAAGTATAATACTTTTCAAATAATTAAGGAGCATTAGTATAATTTTTCAAACAAATAAGGAAAATATTAGTAGAAATTTCAAGAAATATTAATATAATTTACTCTGAAAATATGAAAATGTATTGAGAATCCTCTAATTTGGTTGTAAGAGACGAAGATTAGACTTCATTAAAGCTTTGGGTGACCATCGACCTACTTTGAGTACAACCCTTTGGATTTTTTCAATATTTAGACTCATGATAGACTGAGCCTTTGTCATTTGTTTCATAGCAATAACATCACTATGTTTATACTTTATAATCATTTCTTTTTCTACCATAACATTTTACTTTTCCATATAAAGCATTTCACTTTTTACATTTTTGTAGAAAACCAAATCAAGATGTATAAAAGTGTGTTTGTTTCTCCCTTTAAAACCTACTTGACTGTCAATCCATGATTTTGGCTCATTGATGTTCAGGTGCATTGAAAAGTGAGATAACAGAAAACAAAAACACTCACACATTAAATGTTTGTTTGTTAGTTGAGACAATCTGAATATAGAAACAAATACACCCTAAATTAGAATTATATGTTTTATGCTCTAATTTTTATTCCTATTTTGCACTTTATTTTTTTTTCTTACTTCATAATTATACTTTTTTTAAAAAAATTCCTTCTTTTTTTCATTTTTCTATTTTACGAAATGTGAAAAAAGTCATTTTCTTTTTTTGTTTATACAACTTGGGGATCGAGAGAAGAGAACAATTGGCAAAGGCCGTTAATACAGTTTTCAGTTGAGAGGGTTGTGAAGCCACCCACAACAAGGAAAAGTGGTGTCACATCGACAAGTTTGACTAAGAACTCAATGAAATGGGTTGAGATACCGACATAACACACAAGTGTGCTTGTGTCTTGCCGAGGTGATGTGTCACTTATGGAAGGATTGGGTTTTGGGTTAACAAAGCCTCTAATAACAGGTCATCATTTTTCCACATATTATGATGACTATAATATACATATTTTTTATTTTTGGGTTGTGTGGCCTTGAAAGTTTCGACGAATGTGGAAGGTGGGAATGACTGAGGAAGGTTCCTAGGGACACTAACAAACATCACACCACAGTTGGGTGGTGGTGCAACTTGCCATCTCTAAACCCAACTTTTTGCCTGTGGGGACCTTGAAATTTGAAAGAGCTCCATGGGACCAAGTTGGGCACACACGCCACAATTGTCCTTTTCCCCTCTAAAACAATTATGCTGGGTGGTGGGTTACTTGTAAAAGAGGACCCTTCACACTCATGTGAATTACAATATGGTTAAAATTATTTCTTTTACTTGTTTTGGAATTGAAATCTCCCTCTTTATTTTATTCTATGCCTTTTACTATCTTGTTTTTTTACTACATGATATGAATATGCCAGTAAAAAGTATTCACAACATAATAGGAATATTCACTACATGTTTTTTTTATTAACATTGAAGTGTGGAATTTAATTGTTAAAAGTAAAAATTTTAATTTCAAAGAAATTTAGATTTTTAAGTTGTGAAATTTTTTAATATCAGAAAACAAATTTTTTTTATAGAAAATAGCGAATTTAAATTAATTTAACTGTACTTTGTATTAATAAGTTTCGTTCACTATTTTCATGTGTGAAAGGTTGGTTATTTTCTTTCTTTCTTCCAATTGAACTTTGAAACGGCAGCAAAGTGTCCAGCCTATGCCCAGAGAGTCAGACTTATATTAATTTGATGGTGACAATTGATTCCTGCACCTTTTTAAGCTCTCAGAACACGAATCTAAAATTACATTCTAGAATAGTCTTTTTGGAATGCAAATTTTTACATTTCGGAATGGGTTCAAGAAGAAATTAGGGAGGTGCAGGAAGTAATTGCTTTGGTTGCTTTACTTTTATTTTTGCTAGCCCAATTCGTGTAGTTAAAAGGGATGTGCAGATGTCCTGCCCAATCCGTGTCTTGTGAATACAGTTCTAGCCCATGTTCACTTCTCTTCTTTGGTCCGACCCATTCATGTGTTCTTGCGCCTAACTGGGGCTTTGTTTTGTGCACGAACATTCTTCTTGTGCACTCATCAATTTTTTGAAATTCTGGAAATACCCTTGTAACTTTTTCTTCTTCCTTTTCCCTTCTTCATGCACCATTCATTTTGTTGTTTTCTTCTTTGCATTCATTCATTCACGGAAGAGGTAGTCCTTGGTTGTTGTGTCCGTTTTGGTCGAGATGCATTGGTTACGATGGTTCTTACGTATTGTCAATCCGTAAGAAACATACAGACTGTCAATCCACGTACTCAATATCCTTAACAACAGGTGTAGCTTCCCGTTGTCTATATGGAGATGTTGTCAGCCTTCGCCGCTGAGAGGCTTCATCTGCATCACCACTAACTTTTGTCCCTAAGATTCTTCATATAACTTCGCCTAAAGTCCGACGTAGTCATCTTGTTCTAACCATAGTTTACACATTTAAACAATAATAAAAATTAATGGCATCATTCAAATAATACTTGAATTAATTACTATTTAATAATTCATAAATAAATATTTTATTATTTTTTAAATAACTTTTTTAATACTTCTATATATATTCATAAATGAATATAGAAATTCTTTTTTTAAAATTTATAGACTTCACATCACTAATTCTAGTAAACTTAAATTGATGACCAAAATCTAAGTACAATTTTGTTTTTTATTTATAATAAATGACTATTTCATTTTTTAAAAATTAGTATTTGAATACTTTTAAATATATATAAACAAATGAAGAAATTTTAATTTTATACCTCCAAACACTATTTATATAAATATTTAATACTATTGATGTAATAATATATATACGACTATATCAATAAAATAATTGTAATTTAAAAATTTAGATTTTCTTGTTAAACTAAATTCAGAAATATATACTAATAAAAATTTGGAATTGATGATATTTAAAAAATTTATAAAAAAATCTATTTTAAATAGAAAATATAATTAAATTACTTATATTTAAAAAATAAATAAATAAAAATAATATTTATACATTCATTTTTAAATAAACAAAGTTATTAAATTAGTTACTTATTGAATAAATTATTTATTAAAAACCAATTTCAAAAAACAAATATAATTAATTAAATAAAAACACATAAAAAATATACAACAATATTTATTTATTAAGAAAATATTTTAACAACAAAAATATTAATTTATTTTTAATTAATAATAATTTATTCAATTATTATTTTATTAGATATTAAATTAAAAATAAATAAAAAATTATACGGATTGACAATCTGTATAATCCATATGGATTGACATTCCATATAGAATTGTTAATCCATATGTAATATACGACATTCCAATCCTTAAAATGCAGCAATCACACACAACATAAATTGGAAAGAAAAAAAAACAACAATAATGGGGCTCACGACGATGGCGATAGCGGTGGCGAAGAGTGGCGGCAACGATCAGAGGCACCGATAGTAGAGTATTGACAGCGGAAGAAGAGGAAGCGCAAACGAAGAAGAAAGGGGCACACCAGCAACGAGGTAGGGTGAGGGAGAGGAGAAGAATGAGCTTTTAAATTTTTAAATGAAGGACATTTTGGTCACTTTATTAAAATTGTTGGATGCACAAAGCAATTGCCGCCTAATTGTCATAAAATTTACAACATTTTAATTTTATTTTTATGTCACTACTAGTGACACCCAATATACTATTTAAACCTCCCCCCCCCCCCCCCCCCCCACTCCCCCAAATTTTAATAAAAACACAAAATGCCCCCACTCTACCTTTTCACAACTCTGTTGCATCCCCCAAACTTAGTTTTCAATTTAACCTCCGTTTGGTGGGCGAAATAGAGGAGAAAATAGTATAGGTTTCACATCTCTAACATTTTATTTTAATTCAAATATTTTTCTTTTATTTTGATCTCTCTGCCAAATAGTGTATTAGTGTCATTTTCTCTCTTCCTAACTTGCTCAATTTTCGATGCAAATTTTAAGATCTCAAGTGAGCATTTTATTTTATTTTATGGTCTTAACCGTTTGGTTTATCAGGGGAAAGAAACCTTAACCAATCAAAAGTTTGGTTGGGAGATAAGTAAAGTATGACAAGGAATTATTTCTAACAAGGATCAAACTCGGATAATACTCAAACGATTCAATCTTAACTTCAATATATTAACCACTTGCGTCCAACCATTTAGTTTCAAGTGAGCATTTTAAGCTCAACTTTTTAATGTTTTTGGATATTAAATTTTAGAATGTATTAAATACATCCTCAAAACTAAAATTCAAAACATCTACCTTTTACCAAAATTTAATTTTTTTGAAACAGATATTTTTGACAATTTTTTTTAAAAGTGATATAATGTAATGTATAAAATCCAAGAAAGAATATGTTAGATTGATTGGCAAGTGCACCAAATTATCCCAAGTAGTAAAGTAAAGCAGAAGTCCGAGTACCAAGTCACAGGGCCTTTATTTGTACTTATGTGGGTGAATATATAATTTTTAAGCAATAAATAAATTGGTTTAAAAGATTGTGAAAAGAACACTTAAATAAATTGGAATAAAATTAATTTAAATTAAACAAGAGAGGAAACAAACATAAAACTAAATTAATTAATTAAAATAGAAAACATGAGAGAAGTCGATATTACTGCAGAAGTTAATTCAGAAGATGAGAATGTTAGGGGGCTTGCCTACCAAAACCACTCTTGATGTAATGTTAATACCTAATTTATATATTTTCTCTCTCAAATCCCTTTAATAGATAAAACAGTTAAATTGCATTAAGAATAGAGATGTATAACACGCTAAACAAAATCAACCTATCCTTAGTGGTGACTTATTTAGATATCCTTTCTCAGTTCTATTAGAGAATAACACTTCTCAATACTACCCTTAAAACTTACCATGCAAATGGGTGATCAAGCCATAAACAATAAAATTAAGCACAAAAAAGGATACTGAAAAAGTAATATTCATAAATAGATAGGAAGAAAAATTATATCAAGAGCAGTTGGTTGCTAATATCCTAACAAAAAAGGTTTTAGCCTTTCGTTATCATAGGAAGTTTTACAATTGCAAGGGGATAATGAGTAGGAAAGGAGTAGATAAGAAAGGGAATGGATGGAAGGAACGACTCCTAATGATTGTTTCTCCTGCTTCTGGCCTTTGTCTTCTATAAGGATTTGTATTCTTTTGAATTTTTTGTGTGTAGTTGTTCATTCTTTTCTCTCTTTCTTTTATAGGTGCAGTTCAACTTGGTTTTTACACAACCTTTGCACCAAACACGATTGTCGCAGTTAGCAAGTGTGATGGTAATCTCGTGTTTAGCGCGTGACTCGCGCTAATCGCCTCTTCACGATCCAAACTTTTCCATACTTCCTGGCGCTAAGCGTGTGTGGCCCACTAAGCGACTACGTCGCACTGGGTGCCTGAGATGCGCTAAGCGAGCAACTTTAGATCTTTAATTTTGCTTATTTGGGTTTTACTTTGTTTTTCTGCACCAATTGTTCACCAAGTACTATAAATTCACAAACTTTTAACACTTTTTGCATAAAAACTTAAATGATGTTAAAATTCTAATTATTCACACACAAAAAAAAAAGAAATAAGAGGAAAAAATTAATAATTTTTACATGATTTAATCCCAAAATATACCTATACATAGCAGTTATTAAAATACTAATGATTTTTTTTATAATTTAAAAAGGAAATAACATTTTAAAGGTTAAAAACTTATTATAAATCAATTTTAAAAATATTATGCAATTATGATAAAATATGGTAATACTCGCATTGATAAACATATATTTAAAAAAGAAATCATATTGTTTTAAAGGTTGAAATATAGTAAGTATTAATTTTAAAAAATATTATACAATTATGATAAATGATATTCCTTCTATTCCTTTTTAATTGTCATATTTTTTAAGAATGTTTGATTTTATTTGTCTATCATTTGTAAAGTTTAAAATTACATTAATTACTCTTATCAATTTTACCTTTATTTTTTAATTACTAATTTTTACTTGAGTGAAAGGTCATATTTAATAAGATTTTTCTTTTAATCATATTTTTTCCCTTCACACGACTCAAACTTAAAACCTTGTTTAAGGAAACAAGGTTGAATATCACTCATATCAACTACTTATTTAAAATTTAACTACAATGAGCTATTAAATGGAATAACTTTAACAAGATTTTACATTGTTCGAATGGGGTGCTTATTCGAGGATGTTCAAATGTTACATTGTTGGTAATTAATTTTTCATGAGGTTGTCCTGGAAATCCCCCTTACATTTGTGTACATAATCACATTTTAAAATGATCGCCACCAGAACACCAGCTTCTTCATTGGATTCTCCTTGGCTATGTACCTTCTCTTTCACTTCCTGTGTATGTGTGTTAATTTGTTACCTCATATGAGAAGGACACCATTCCGGTCATCAACTCATCATATAATAAACCCAAAACTAGCATAATTTATTCACTATATCACTTTTTGGTTACATATTCCATCACAAAGCAATCCATCTTTGGATTCTCATTTTGCTGCTGCAGATGCTGTACTTTTACATTCATTTTCTATTCTTTTTTTAGCACTGTCAAAGGTAAGGATGACAATGATAATGATAGGCAACATTTTAATTTACCGCTCATGTTTAATCTTTCTAATAGATATGCAACTTTAATCATATAAAGTAGACTGGACGCTTCTGAGTACATGCAGCGCATAAAGAATATGTACATGGTAAAGACAGAATTAGACATCCCATAAGAAAGATTATAGCTGCATTATCTGTGGAGTGCATTTCATCAGCATCATAGTGATGACAAAAAGAAGCATGAAAAGAGAGATTTAAGGACACCAGATGAAGGAATATTCAAATCAAAAGCATTCACTTCCACATTCAAAAGTTGTTTTTTTCTCCCTCTCTTTTTTATACATATTGTGTGGAGATGGCACTAGCAAAAGAAAAGTAACATTAGCAAGTTTAATAACTTTAGAAAGATCATATGTATCAACACATGCTCACCAAGCAAAGTATATACAGTATTAATTAATCAACTTAAATCTAATAATACAAATTTTATATATATATATATATATATATATATATATATATATATATATATATTTTGATGTAACCATAAGATATAAAGTGAATTGAATGATTAAAAGAAAAAGGAAAGAGAGAAAAGATGACAAGTTTAATCCGCTCTACTAACAAAATTAATATTTGCTTATAAAAAAAATATTGATATAGCCAAAACACAATTAAATTCTTTGGCGGTAATATATATAATTTCCAGAATGACGTCAAAGTTATATGATACAAATTGAAACTACATGCCCTTCTAGAAGTTCATGTACCCAGTGAAGGGTAGAGATATTAGATAAATCAAATTTACATAGTTGCAAATGTAAGGACTAAGGACCTTCATGGTTTAGAAATTTAGACTAATTGCACCACACACTAGCCAAACCAAAACCAAAACCTGAAAAACATTATAAGAATATAAAAAGTCATGCCTAACAATAAGAGTACGTAAGTGCACACAACAGACTTCAATATAGTCATAAACTCTGTCTCTTCCAAGGATCAGCAATTTGGATAAGTCACCTACTGAACTGAACCGAACTTCATACTCTTTTGGAACTAAAGTTGAAGAAGCATCAAGCCGAAACATTTCTGAGTGCAGAAAAGAAGAACAACTCTATATCCGGTGAAGCAAAAAATGCTATTGGGGATCTTTTTGACGAGCAATTGGGCACTACCCTTCTCTTCTTAGGAGCTGGTGGACATGTTTGCACCTCTGGTATTCTGAACCTTTTAGCCTTCGGTGTAGCACAACCACTTGAACAAACATCTTCTTCATTAATACTCTCTTCCTCAACATACTTAATACCTTGTTCTTTGGAGCTTGAAGAAGAAGGAGTAGCATGCTCGCATGGCCTTGTCATTGATGTTTGCTGCTTTGTTTCCTTAAGCTTTTGCCACTTGATTCGAGTTCTTGTAGTAGAGGTTGACGCCATCTTAAAGGGGTCCACGCTAAAATACTTGCACAAAAGTTAGTGGAAAAACTCAGTTTTGCATATCTAAAGTGGACACGAAATAAGACCCTTACATTTTTCGGTTCATGCTAGAACTAAAACTCAGTGTTTGTTGAAACAGAATGAGACAAACCATAGACCGACCACTCAGCAGCAAATATTCTTGCTATGAGAAGCATATGAAGGAATTTTTAAAGCATACTGAGAGGTTGAAAAGTTCCTTCCTTTGCCATAATATATACTCCATCGATTTTATTATAATTGTTTTCGTAAGATATTTTTTATTAAGAAAAAAATTAATAAACAGATGAAAGAGAATAGTAATTTTATAATATTAATTTTATTATTATTATTTTAATTTTTTAACTCATTTCATTAATATTATAAAAAATATAAGTAAAAATAAATAAATAATATCACATTGAAAAGTTAAAATAATAATTATTTTGATTTTTGGGACAATGTTTTTTACTCGACGACACAGAGAAGTATCAAATATATAATATGTTTAATTAATTTTACTTTTTATTCCAAACTTTTTAATTTTTAAAACTTTATCACCAGCAAATTAATTTGATGCATTTTATCTCAAGCTGTTAAAAAATTTATGAAATTCATTCTATATCATTTTACTTCTAACATAATTACATTTTTTACTCTCAATTTTTTTATTTTTGGAAAATTTTGTACCTGACTTTTTTTTTGCCGAATTTTCACCCCTAAATTTATTATTTTTTGTAAATTTTATCTTAAATTTTTGTGCTCATTAATGGATAAATAATAAGGATAAAATTCACAAATTTCTTAAAAATTAAAGATAAAAGACGTTAAATTAATTTATTAGGAATAAAATTCACAAAAATTAAAAAATTAGGGATAAAAATTGCTTATATAATATGAAATCCTAAACTACTACGAGGCAAAACTACTACCACTAGGAAATTAATTAACTTAATTTTATTGCAAGTGCTCCAAATAATGCTGATAAGATGGAATACTCTCTTGAAGCTCACCTGAGCCTGCTATATATGAACTGGAGTCCCACCTTTTTGCTCAAGGTTATATAAGGCATGATCCCCCACTTAATAGTACATTATTTATGGGAGTAATTAAGTTAACGAGAGCGTGTAAAATGATTAGTACTTAACTAAATAATAAAACTTTTAATGAAAAAGTTAACAATGCAAGCAAAAGTTGGAGAAGCCGCAGACAAGGAAAGATAAAGCTTTTAAAAAAATATTTTCTCTTTTCTTTTTAACCAACCGAGCCTTTTAAGTACAAGATTAAAGAGAAATTTTGGAATAAACTTTTAGATTTGCCTTTTAAAAACGAGTTTAAGTAAAGAAGTTTACGCTGTTGAAAATCATTTTAGATATGAAATTTATAGTAATATTCTGATTATATGTCGTTTAAGATTTTAACACATATATTAACAATATAATTAATTTATTGAATTTTATAAAACATCAAATAATTTTCTAATATATCTTTTATCTCTCTCATTAATCACTTATTTATCATTCATATACACTACTCTCACTAAATATTAATTAAGGATAGTTTTGAAAAAAAAAATATTTAACACAACATAGGTTTTATAAAAATGAATCTATTTTAGAACAATTTTTTTCTAAAATATCATATAATCTTGAACGAAGAGAATAATTATTATAAAAAATCAGTAATCTTATTATAAAAAATGTTCTTTTATTAAAAAAATATACTATCAATATATTCTAATTAAATTCTTCATAAGTATGGCAATCAATGAACAAGTTTTAAGAATGCAAAAATTGCACCCTAAATTTTAGGGTGTTATTAATCTTTAAATAATTTCATGACGCGGGTGAGAGCAACTCTTGCGAGATTATAAGTAATAAAAAACATACGGGTGCTATCATAAAAAATGAGAACAAAAACATGTACCATACATTCATATATAAATAATCAAGATTATAAGTTTTTTTTAGGAAAACATTATAAGTTAGTGGTCATATGATTATTTTAAAAAGTCATTCCAAAATTTTTCTTTAACCTTTTACTTAAAAGGTAAATTTAATAGTTACCATACATTCATATATAAATAATCAAGATTATAAGTTTTTTTTAGGAAAACATTATAAGTTAGTGGTCATATGATTATTTTAAAAAGTCATTCCAAAATTTTTCTTTAACCTTTTACTTAAAAGGTAAATTTAATAGTTAATTTCAAAAATTTTAATATTAATTATTCATGTATGATTGCATGTTCTCGTGAGAATCATTATCCACGTCTATCTATAAAAAACAACTTTAGTTTCTTGAGAAAAAAGTTAATTTATGCACATTTCAATTTCCGTACTTTTTCTATATCCATTGTAATATTTTTTTTTTCTTTTCTTATTCATCACCAATTACATTTAAGAATTGAATTTCTTGGAAAAAAACGTAAGTCTCACCTTGATTAAACATAAACCCAAATTAAAATATACATTGTAAAATTATATACTAACTTAAATTCAAATTTCTAAGATTCTAAGAAAATTTCTTATAAATATTTGCATGTAAAATTTTAAATATTTTTATTAAGTCATAATTTTTTTGTGCTGGCCCCTTTATATAAAAATCCGGGCTCCGCCACCCCTGATTATTGAATTGGTGTACATTATGATTACACAAGAATATGTCTAGTTGTAAGAAGGTATGGTGTAATAATAATCAATTGTCTTCATTTTTTTTCTATCAAAGGATCACTTGTCCATTTGAGACTTGGTGGTATTTGGCACCCTTCAGCTGTATTTGTGACGGTTCAAAGTGAAGACTCTTTTATTTTTTTCACATCTGCTATCTACACAGAACTATCTAGAATTACTCATTCTGAAAAAGAAAATTAAACTTCTCCGATATTATAACCACGCGCCAATGGTGACAAACTTAGAAAAAGTCGCTATATGCTCTTCGGTACAATGCTCATTACTAAAGATTAAAAAAAAAAAATGCTCATTGCACTCCTTGATGTTCTTTAGAGTCATCATAAACTTTTGTAACTCTCGAAGATCGTAATCAGAAAAACAAAACCTATCGCCACCTCTATTTTACATTGCGCAAAACTATTTGGGCCTACTACAACGGGCTCATTAATTAAGGAAACCTTGGCTCACTATTCTTAGAAAAGTAGTTTCTGTAATCTAATTAACAATATAATAGTCAGACAAAAAAAAAACATAACCACGGTTACTGTGAACCTCTTCATATTTGAGTTTGATTTCAACGTTTAAGAAAATATATTAAAACTTAAATACATTATAGAAACTAATTTCCATAATGTATTTATTTATATATTTTAACACATTACGGAACTAGTTTCATAATCTATTAAAACATACAAATTAACTTTACATAAAGTAATTTCTGTACGAAATCTAGTTTCTGTAGGATCTGTGATAAGCCAAAAAAATAAATAACGAAAGACCAATATGACTTTTAGAGAGGAGAAAAAATGAGAGGAAGGAGGTGTAGCAACCAAGGAGAGGGGGGTGCAGCAACGAGGTTGCAGTGAGGGGGAGGAAGGTGAAGGTGAGAGAGAAGAGTAGTTTGAGTATTTGAAAAAGTCCAAAAAAAAGGTGTAAAGAGTAACAGTGTGAATAGCAATTCCCGGAAACATATTCATTCTGCTTACAAAACTGGTTTGAATCAGATTTTCTTGGCGAGTTACTGTGGTACCGTACCGTAGCCACCATTGCAACAAGGCAAATTGCAGTTTATCATTTCAAGATGTGTTAGAAACATTTCAAGTTAGTGACAGCAACATTATTCTCTTATCTAGTAATCTATGGTGCATACGTATTCAACATGTAAATATGGTGTTCTTGCAATTATCATTACTCTTATAAGAAAGACCAACTAGAACAGAAATTCATCAGACAATTGGAAACTGAATTTCTATCTTAATCTATTTTGTCTTTGTAGTGACAAATCCACAATAACTAATATTCACACTTAACCAAAACATAAAAATTAAAAGACACTACTCAGTTATTTAGTATGTGTGCTCAAATGGACTTAAATTCACGCCAATGCCGCGAATTTCAAATGAACAACTTATATAGCCTGTTTGGAAAGCCGTTGGGATACACCTAAACATGCATTGAATGTCAATGACACAAATTTTTTCTTCTCCAAATGTTCCCAAACATGTTTTCAGTCTTCAAAGTTTACAGTCACCACTGGCTCACAGCACCATATAGGTTGAGTTGAGGGGTAAAAAATGTTGCGCATGGCTAATTTTAGTCCTATTCTACTATACAAGTTGAACACGAAGGTGACTGAAAAAGTGAAACAAATGAAAACAAGTCCCTAAAAATTGAGCAGGCATAAACACTACTAAAATCACTTATTCTGGACCATTTTCTTGTGAATCGTCTTCGTGTAACGGCCTGTGCAAGACATGGTTGCGGTGGTGGATCAACATTCAATGTACCATCTAGTACTCTCACTACCTCCTCCATAGAAGGTCTTCTACGTTCATCCATTTGAAGGCACCACCAGAATGAGATTCTTAACGCTCGTTCAAGTTCCTCTGCATTGACAACACCATCAATTCTTTTATCAACCACATTAACTGCCCTCCCTTCCATCCATTCAGTATAAGCCCACTCACAAAGTTGTTCATGATCTTGACACCCTGTTAGCAAGGTTAATACCAACTTTCCAAAATCCCCCACATCCTTCTCAGCTGAAAAGCCACAATATGTGGCCTCACCATCCTCTATTGCAAACCCATATTCACACACCTTGGCCACTGAGTTTTCATCCAACATGACATTCTCACATTTTAAGTTCCCATGGCTCCCAAACTCCCTACAACCAGTGTGCATATAACAAATGGCCTTTGCCACACTTGAGCATATTTCAACTCTCTTTCTCCAAGTTAGCCTCTTGCAAAGGGTACCATCACCTATATATTTATGCAGTGAACCATTTTTGGCATATTCATACACCAAAAATCTAAGGTTAAACTCACAACAACAACCTTCCAGCTTCACAAGGTTCTTGTGGTGGATGTTGCCCAACTTCATAACAGCACTCCGGAGTCTGGAACTTCCTTTCTTCTATGGATGCATTTAGGTCTTTAACCGCAATCAGGTGATTTTTTGGTAGCACACCCTTGAACATATTTGGCCCAATTCGATCCTTGAGATCCCTGGTGAGGCTCTTGATTTCTGAGAAGGAGAACACATTTAAGCCCTTTGGATTTGGGCTTGTGAAAGCTAAAGCAACATTTTGCATAGTAGAGTTTTTTCTTCTGAAGATGATGAAAATAATTCCAAGCTGGGGGGTTAGCAAAGATCAAAAACGTTCCTGAGACTGCCCCCATTAGACAAGGAACACAAAGCCTAGGAGGCAGTTTTGGTGGAGGTGACTTTGTGAGACCAGGATTTACAGCAAATGGACCTGAACATCTTTTAATAAAAGATATTGAGCTTAGAGATGGATCTGCATGGCCAGTAACATATTTAGTTTTCTTTATGGAGCATTGTGGTCTACCATTGTTGGAAAAGGTTGCAACCGTACACTGCGTATCATTCAGACATAACTGCTCACATTGCTGCAAAGTACTTATGACAACTGAATCATCAGGAGGATAAATTCCATACAGATATGTGTTCTTGTATGTAAGCATATTGGATCCAGATTCACACTCCTGATCATAAGGAACCAAACATTGGTTAGACTCAGTTACCTCAAAAGGGCACCTGCAATCAGTAGAGCCTGAAGCAGTGAAGACGCAGACACCACGCTGGCCACATGTTGCAAAGACTTTGCACTGATCCTCAACAGCTTGCCAGACTGATCTCCATGATTGTGAAGCTTCAATCCACGAATACAAGCAGAGATTGCCATCCACGTCTAGCCTAAGAAATCTGTAGTTCACATAATCATTATGGCCTTCTCCAAACACACTCCAAACAGCTTTCAAACTTGGGTCTTGAAGTTGCAAAGCTCCACCAGCTGTAAGAAATGCAGTCAGATTTGAAGCAGAAGAAGGGCTTTCACTTGTCCAATAAATAATATGACTATCCCACTGAAGCTGCAATTGACTGGAAGGATTCATGTAAAGAGTGTAGGTACTAGACATGGGGTTCTTGGTCATAGCCCGAAGTGTCTCATAAACAGATAAACTCTGTCCGGGAAGGAGTGTATCAGATGGAGTATCAAAACTTTGCCAAATGATGTTTTGTTCTGTGTCTATCAGAACAAGATTGCCATTATCACGAAGAGTGGCTGAAGCAACAGCTCTGTTGCCAGTTCCTCTCCTCCATGCAATGAATCCTTTTAAGGAATCAACAGGATCAGTTCCCCTTCGGGAGTAAGTTGGAAATATGACATGTTACTCACTTTATCATGAGCTCCAGCAACCCGGACCACTGTTTGTTGGTCATATGGTATAGACTTCGAATTGAAACGAATGCCAGCACTAAACTGGTTAGGTTCATCTGAAATGTTAAAGAACCCAAATGAAAAATCACCATTGGAGGAAACCCAACAGTTATTGTCAACCATAGAAAGTTTGGAATTCAATGGTATCACAGTTGACACAACAGGATGTAACAAGAAGCCAACCAAAATACACAGCAAAAATGGTGGTCTAAAAAGACACTCCTGTTCAAGCATATTTACATACGATGAAAGGGACAAAATTAAGAGATATACAAATGAACCCAATTGCCCAAGTCACATTTACAAGTGAAGGATGTTGAATTCCAACTTGGCCAAAGAGCTCAGAAACAATGCCAAGTTTTAGTCAAGGCCAAATAGTTTTTCAGCAGTGAAATGATAAAAGCTCAAAATCACAAATTTCTAGGAATATTAGGTAGTGAACAATGCCAAATTTGGTGGCTAGGAAGAAATTTTCAAAATGATTCAAAGGAGGAAGAAAATGCACACGTTTGGTACCTTAAAGAATAGTCCAAAGCTCAGAACCTCAATCAGCAAATACACACTGCTACCATGAGCATCATTGGTAATGTAGCACCATAAACTTGTCAAAGCAACTTCAAATTGGACAGTGTTGAGAAGCATGCAAGACTAATAGCTGCAAAAGGAAGACAGATAGGAGATCTTACGGTAAAAGCCCTTTTCATTCATGTGGAAAATAACAGGAAAAGATGGGTTTGAGTTTTAAAAATTGGAACTTTAGACAGAGATGGAACCCAAATTAGACTAAAGAAGAGCCCATTTCGTAAAACGCAATTTTTCAAGGTTCAGACTTTTAAGAAACAAAAGAATGGTATCGCAGAAGGGCAACCTTGAATGTCGCAATTGGTTCCAATAACAAGACCATGAGATGAGGCCAACCCCACAAAAGAATGAAAAAGAGAAAATTTGCACAATGTTTCTGATAGCCGAAAAGAGTTTAGATTGGCATTTTCTGGGTTAAAAAGAGTGAGAGAGATCTGAACAAATCAAACACAGTGGAAAAGCTTGAGCTTAGAATTGGGGAATGCAAAATTTGAATGCACAAAATCTCATGACCCGGATGAAAATTTTCTACCTTTATTTTCCTCCTTTACTTAGAAACCAACAACTTGGTTGAAAAGGAAGTGAGCTAAAGAGAGGGACCTGAACAATGAGAAAGAAACAACACACTTGTTAAGTGGTTAACTTGTTGGGTAGGAACATGAAGTTAAAGAGCATGAGTTACTAAATGGTGTGGGTAGAAGTGAGCGAAAATGGGGCAGAAAGGGAAGAGTAGTATCAGTATGAGTGAGAATAGGAGCAGAAGGGAAAATGATATCTGAGCAGAGAGGGGCAGAGTACGTTGAAGAAGAAGAAAAGAAATGAAGATGAATAATAATTAGTTGTTAATGGAGAATAAAATAGTTTTTTATTTTCTTTCAATATATATTATAAAATTTTATGTTTCTATTTCAAATTATCTTATTTATCGCATTCTTTTCTCTTAAAATTTCTCTAAACTAAAATGTTAGAATTACTTGATTACTAAAAAAATAAAAAATTAATATCAAGATTAATTATTAATATTTAATTTTTTTATATACTTTTGCACTTTTTTATACTTGATAAATATTTCGTTTAAGTCTATTTAAATAGGCTTTTTTATAAATAAATAAAAAAAAAGGTATTTTTCGTTTTTTTTAAATGGAGATTGTTTTTGAATTATTTACATTGGGATAATTAATTACAGGGGATTATAATTAGTTTGTTAATTATTTTCTGGTAAACATTTTATTTGTGTGTAAACCTTCATAGAGTCTTTTCTGCCGTTAACTAGCTGATTTACTCATTTTTAATAATAGAGTTCTTTCTCCTAATGTTTTCCTTTCATCATAAGATTCAATATGGTATCAATATTAGAATAATCTACTCTCACATCCATCCAACATGTTCTTCCTTCCATCATATTCTTGATTTGATTCTGCTGGTTTTAATGGCTAAATCAACCACCGATCCAACTCAAGATCCAACTAACCCTCTTCACCTTCATCATTCAGATGGACTTGGCCTTGTTCTCACATCTCAAACCCTTGATCACAAGAATTACATCACCCGGAACAAAGCAATGAAGCTCTCTGGCAAGAACAAAATCACAACATCTGTTATAATTTTATTTTTTTTAACTAAAGCGTAAATAAAATTATTTATGACTAGAGTGTAATTTTTTTTATTTTACAAAAGTTTTTTTTTTAATATTACTACTCCAAAGTCGCATGATGCCGCGCACCTTCTCCTCGGAGCTCCTCACCTTCTTCCGTGATATGGCCCTGATGCGGCGCATGAAGATTGCCGCGGACTCCCTCTACAAGGCCAAGCTCATCCGCGGCTTTTGCCACCTCTACGACGGCCAGGAGGCCGTCGCCGTCGGCATGGAGGCCGCTTCACAAAAATGGACTCCATCATCACCGCCTACTGCGACCACTGCACCTTCCTCGGCCGCGGCGGCACGCTCCCCGAGGTCTTCGCCGAGCTCATGGGCTGCAGGGATGGGTGCTCGAAGGGGAAGGGTGGTTCCATTGATTTTTACAAGGAGAGTGGGTTCTACGGTGGGCATGGGATTGTTGGGGCGCAGGTTCCGTTGCGGTGTGGGTTGGCGTTTGCGCAGAAGTACTCCAAGGATGAGAGTGTCACTTTTGCTATGTATGGAGATGGTGCTGCCAATCAGGGACAGCTCTTTGAGGAGGCGCTTAACATTGCTGCACTTTGGGATCTTCCTGCTATTTTGGTCTGCCAGAATAATCAGACTGAAATCATAAACAATTTTATGATTTCAATTTATTTTTTTTAAATGGTACGGTAAAATAAAAAAAAATTATAATAAAGTTGTAAATAATTTTACTACTTTAATTAACAAAAATAAAAAATTAAAGTAATAACACATGTTAGGACCTATCTTCTTTAGGTAAATAATTCAAAAACAATTCCTACATAAAAAAAAATACTCATTTTGATAAATAAAAAAAAGTCATTTAAATATTTTGTTTCGTTCTCAAAAAAATTACACACAATCCTGTTGTATTTGGTCAATCTTCTTTATCATCAAAAAATCATATATATATGCACAAAATAATGTCAACTTAACTTAAAAAATATTGAGTCAAATAAATTAAAATCAATTTAGATTAACCTATTGATCCATCAAATCAGGTTAAACTTAAGAAAAACAAATTTGAATCCAACTAGATCTATTTTGATTAGTATTCTTTTAATTATTATTTTTTCCTTTTAGCTTTAGCATAAAAAAGATAAAGTGGATCAATTTGGTCCAATCTAATGAGCCACCAAACCTAGTTAGACCACAAAAAATAAACCCTTATAAAATTTGGATTCATCTTATCCAATCCATTTTTTATGTTTGATCTAATAGTTCGAGTCGATTTATTTTACCATCTTTAACACAAGATAAAAGAAAGTGGTAGAACATCAAATTAAGGTTCTGTTCCAATTCCAAAATCATATAAAACAAATTAAACCTACGGAGTTGGGTAGAGAAACCTAGTTATTCTCATAGAAGGGTTAGAACTAGAAGTCACCTTTTAAATAATTAACAAGAGGAAAATATAATTTTATGTGTAGAACAAACAATGATACTAGAATCTTTTGGTTATACAAAATCAAAGAAAAGAAGGGAGATTCTCTTTTGATCTCTCCACTCCACTTCATCTTTTATCAAAAGATTACAAAAATTTTAAATTATGTTTGAAAAGCACTCGTTGGGTGCAAACTGAATGCAATGTAATAATAAAGTGACCCTTTCCCTTCCTTGAATACTCATTTATAAAATGGACCCACTAAAAAACTTATTCAAATTTTCGTATGGGAATAAATAATAAAGTTTTATGTGGTATCTTAAGTGACATATAAATAGTTCCAAATCTTGTGTAGAAGTTATCCTTTCCTGGAATATAAAGTGGGGGGCAACGAGGAAATGGGGCATAGCATATATAATTACCCTTTCAGCAGTTCAACAACTAAAGCCCGTGACTCAAGTTCTTGTTTTATTATCTAAGTTTAATTTGCTCATATATAAAACTAATAAGACAGACAAAAAAATTGTGATGAGGTGCTTGGCTAGAATTGGTGGAAAAAACATGGACGGAAGATACAGCAATATCGATGAACAAATTTATTTTATTTTTTACATAGTATATTACGTTAGAATTTGATAATAAAATAATATTGTAAGAGAAATATATAATTAAGGAATGTTAACACAAGGAATTAAAGATTCATCTAGTTAAAAAAAATTTACATGGTATAGGACGTTAGAATTTGATAATATGAAGGAATCTTGATTTCTATAAATTATGAATTTGTGGTATTATGATTTTTAGGAATAGTTAAAATTCATCTCGTTAGTAATAAAAATAAAAAATTTAAGGAATGTTTTCACAGGGAATTAAAGATTCTTACGAGTAGGTGAGTTTTTTTATTTTGATGATTTATCTTACAAACTACTTATTGAACTTGCTATATACGGAGCGTCCAGATTAAAAAAAAATCAATTCAAATCAAATTTAACTCGAGATTAATTAAATTTAAGCAATAATATTTAAAATAAATGAAAAGTAATATATATATATATATATATATATATATATATATATATATATATATATAATGTATGTGTGACTTAATAAGAAACAAAACAACTCACATAAAAAATTATTTAAAAAAGGCTCAAATTTATAATGCAAAAATGCAAATGGGATATGATACTTGGTGAAAAGGTTTTAATTTTCCTGTAGCACTCTTCATTCCTATAATTTTCTCACATGTTCCTTTCACTAATTTATTGTTCTGTAAGCTATTGCATCGAATTTTCTACTGAAGAAACAATTTCCTTAAATTGGAGAATGTATGGAAGGAAGGGGAAATGCATTTGATTAAAAGTTTTGTCCTGTCAAGATCCGCATAAACATATTTGTTATACTATATGATAACAACGTGTGCATGTTGCTTTTCTACCATACAATACCGTGAAGTAAGTTTAATATATCAATTTAAAATTTTCTGATTCATTTATTGTGTGAGAAGGATGTCCCAGGTGATTGTTATCAAACTGAAAATTTTATATTTATATTTTAAGTGATTATTTAAATTCGTAAAATAATTAAAATTTATTTCTCTCATGTTCATATCATTTATGTGAATAGAGCTATTTTTGTTGTAAGTTTAATTGAAGAAAAAGTAACTTAGGTGATCAAATTAAATTAAATTGATATAATAATTCAATTACAAAAGGTGGTATATCATATATTTTAATTTTTCTTAACAAACTCGATCATGTTAGGTTTAGTACTAAATAGTTTACTTCAAATTATACTTATATACTAAAAACTCCCATATTTAATATTATTGGAACAGGAGATTTTAATTCTTAATCAGTTTTCTTTTTCAACTACTACTCTAAACTAGGGGTGACCCTTTGCACACTTCTAAGGAGTGAACCTACCAGAGAGAGAGTGGAAAAAAAAAAAAAGTGGATCAGCATTTGTATTGCAGTTTAAAATATTTAAAACTTTTCTTTAACAAACTCGATCATGTTAGTTGTTAGTATAATTAATATGTTAAAGAAATATCAATTGTTAAAGAAAAGATTTAAAAAGTGGACCACTCTTGGATATTATAGCATGGTTGTGTTTATGGAATTTGACTTTTTTAACAGTGAAGTTCACTATAAAAAAATCTCAATTGTTCATACAAAATATGAAAAAAAAAATCATAAATTAATTTACAACTTAGTGTATATATCATATTAATTTATAGTTTTCCAATAATGATAATTATTGTGTTTTTCAAATTAGTCCTACTAAAACGACAGTTCGAGATAGCTAGCTGGTGCGTGTAGTTATAGTAATTATTTATGTTCTATCTCTATCATTAATGCCTTTCACATTTCATTCTCTAACAATACTCAATTAGATACATGTAAAAAAGAAAAAGAAGAATTTAAAGAGAAAGAGAAACAACAAAATATGACATATTGATAATCTTCAATATTTGGTTTGTGTAATATAATCAGTCATCAATATCAATAACCATGCAAAATGTTGCACCATCTTGCACAAGATATACCATATAAGTTTATTATGGTTGTGATCGGTCTTTATATCAAACATAATCAAATCTTATGAGTTATGAATTGTTTCTTATCAATTAATAATCTCAAATATATGTTACGTGAAAATTAGTTAAAATCATAAATTTATGAGAAGTTTTGTGTTTTTTTTAAATATTTTTTTTTTACTAGAGTTGAATCTAAAATCAAGTGAATTTGGAATATGAAAGATTTAAGCAAAATAATTACACCCCAATCACCTTTATAAATTATTAACAACCTTCAATGAATTTAGCTTAATTGTTGATAGGGATGCATGAATTATTATAAACTCATGATATACATTTTTTATTTCTATGAATTAAAAAAAATCATTAACAACTTATAATGTGATATTGTCCTAAAAAACTGGTTTAAATATAATCAACTTCTCATCAACTATTCTAAAAGAAATTAATTGAGAAGTCAGTTGATTTTCTTTTTTTGACCAGTAACTTTAGTTTCAAAGTTACCGAGTTTCTAATGGTGAAATGGAAAATGGAGCATTTTGGAAAAACATAAATGAAAGGTGGGCAATTTGGAATAATATCATATCATTCATCACAAGGGGTGCTTTGAATTGTTACTCCATCCAAGTTGAGAATATTGAATTCAGATTAATCGATTAAACCTCTCCCATTTATTTTGAGATTACTGATTTTGAGAAACATGCTGATAACCTTACAAACTACTACAAAGTTTATGAAGAAAGTCCCCGTGATCATATCCTATTGGCTTGGGTAAAGTTTCTGATATGCTGCTGTTATTTTTTTGTAAGATCTTGTGGTTCCATTGGAAGTTTTTGTATGCTTAATTTTGGTTTGTAAACCCTTAAGCCCAGACCCAGGCTAGCATTACTGGGAGTTACTATTGACCCAACAATATTATTAATGACTCCTATTAAGTGGTTGGAATTTCTTTTTCCAAAAATGTCATTTACATGGAAATACGTTTTCATTATATAACTGTATACAAAATCCATAATGAAAACTTGTTTCTCTTAGTCCAAGGTCCAAACTAATAATTAAATCAAATTATTCTTTTTTGTGTTCCAATTTTTTGGTTTGGACTTTGAACGGCTCTCAAAGCATAATTTTTTTATTTAATTTTAATTTTGGTCATCTAATTTAATTTTTAAGTTAAATTTAGTTCTCTTAATATTAAAATATTCAATTAGGTCTATAATTTTTAAAAATAATTTAATTAGATCTTTTCTTTTTAAAAGTTTCAATTATGATCCTTATTTTTTAAAATGGATTCAATTGGATCCTATTATAAATGAAACTCAATCCTATTTTTCAAAAATTAGGGAGCAAATAAAAGAAAAAATATGACCAAACTCAACCATTTTTTAAGTTAAAGAACTTAATTAAATCTTTTAATAAGAAGAAAATCAAATTAAATCTAAAAAATAAATTACAGGACTAAAATAGTAATTAAACCTAATTTTTTCATAACACTTTTTTAGAATTCACACTATTCCTTTCTCCATTACTTTTAAAATTTTAACTTCAAAATGTATTAAATCCTTATTTACAAAATTAAATTAGAAAGTGTTTTACAAATTACTTTCCAAAATTAAATTCTCGTTATAGCAACATCAACAATCATGTTAGCATAGACGCATGATAATGATTGTGGTGGTAGTCATGACAACAGTCATGATAAGAGTAATGCATGTTGGTCACGACCCCAATAAAAATCATGACAATAGTGATCATGAATTTATAATGGTGATGATAGGTTAAAAAAATATTTGAATGTGATAAATTAGATATTTAATATTTTGTTCGATAAATTTTTTAAAAATTTGATAGTTACATAATATTTTAATTTAAATATTTTCAATCTAAATTTTTTATTTAAATTTTTTAATTAAAATTAATAATTTTTATTTTTATATAAGATGATGATTCTGATAAAAGTCTTTATTTTTATATATTTCAACAAACTAATGTAATTGCTAAATTTGAATTTGAGTTGTTCCAAAAATGTGGAGATGATCATGTTGATAGTCCCTTTTTTTCTTCTACACTAATAGCCTTCACAACAGGTAATATGGATATGAGGTGGCTTAGTCCTTTATTTTTTTTTTTTATAGCAAATTATACTTGTCTCTCTTTGGTCTAACATTTAATACACTTGTTTGTATCCCTCCCAAAAATGTCATCACTTTAACCTCTCCTCATACATCACTTTATTAACTATGTTAATTTTTTTTAAAATTTCAAAATAACCCTTGTTAATTTCAAAATAACCCTCGTTACTTAAGACCCGTGTAAGGTCTCTTAAACTGTGTAAGCTCCCTGAAATTTGAAATACCCAAATTGTTGTGCTAGGGTTTGCTCCCAAACTCGTGCTCCTATGTTGTAGTCTGAAAATTGAGGGTATTTTCATAGAATTGTGCTCGTGCGACGCTGCTATGCCCTGCGATAGAGTATCCTAGGGATCGTGGGGCGTGTTCTACAGTGCGTATGGGTTGTGTGGGTGGCATCGCCCTCTGGTGTTAGTTTCGGCAATGCCGTCCGAGGGTCCTTTTGTGGGAGATCAGCGACCAACGCGCCGCCGCACACGGAGGTTGCATCCCAGTCAAATCAGCGAGATTGCATTGTCGTCGCAGACTTGGAGGGCCACCAGGTCGCGTCGAGAACCGCACCAGGCTGCGTTGAAACTACGTCGAACCAATGAGAATGACGCTTGGCACGAACACCACACCTCCGCGTCAGCGTCACACATAGTTTTGCTTTTGCGATATTTTTTTTTCTATTCTCATTTCTCAACTCTGATCTGAGTTTTGGTTCTGTCATGTGTATTTGTTTTTATGATTCTTGTTTGAATATGATTCCTTGTTGGAGAAAGTTGAATATAATTATAAGATTAATTATTGTCAGTAAAAATTAAAATCAAGCCAAACAAAATAATTTGCACCGCCTCCAATTTTCACTTGTATCGATTGCAATTTTCATCTCCTCCCTTTGAATCAAGTGTTGTTTCTTTCTTCCACTGCGAGTGTTTGTGAGTTGTTAATTTGAGAAGTTTTGATGAGATTGATGATGGATATTGTGGGGAAGGAAGGTTTAAGGAGGAAGAAATTAGAAGTTTTTGTAGGGATAAAATAATGAGGGGATACTAGTGTCAGAAGAGAAGTAAGTGTAATTTGTTATTTCTTGTCACCTATAATGGATGCAGTTACGTGAATTTGTGAGTATTTTTTTTTATCTTAAACAGCTTATAACCAATTTATCAGTAGTTACGCATTAGAGCTTGTGTAAAGATTGCTTTAGCGGAATCAAACACATGGATTGAGAAGTAATCTATAAATATAAAACACATATACCGGACACGACACGGACATGTGGACATCTGTAATATAATATGAATGTAATATGGGTGTTGATGTATGTCGAACACTAAACACGATAAGGAACTGAAGTGTCCGCGCTATTATAGAAAGTAATAGCCACATAAAATTGTTCAGTCAAGACTAACTCATTACCCATTACTGTCAACATTAATTCTCAAATTAACCAAATGCAACAACATAAAATTCAGCTTTGGTTTCGTCATGCACAACGCGCAAGTTATAGAAAACGACAATTTTTTATATATATAAAAAAAAAGAATTGTTTTGGAGCAAGTTGAGATTTGAGAATGAAGCAAGGAACCACTTGGTGGCGATAGAATCCGTCAATGCAGTGAGTGTAGGACAAGTGTCCGCTAAGCAACGAGGCAGGTGGCATTTGGACCCATGATAGGGAGCCATGGTAGCCGGCCAAATTTCCATGAAAGATAAGACTGTCTCTATTCATCACCTTGTCCCCACCACAAAATCAAAGTGAGAAAAGGTTACTTTCTTGCCCTATATATATATATATATATATATGCTTTTAAATTATTCTTACTTCCCCATTTTTGGATTACTTGGCCAATTTTAAAAGGCAAAATTGAGAAAAAAAAGGGCATATCTTAGCCTACCATTTGGTGCACCAATTATAAAGTTTTATTTATTGGGTCTTACTTTAATTTTTAATACATGCAATTGCATGAATGCATTTGCAGTTTTGCACATACAGCACTTGTGCGGTCTCCTGTCCATCTTATCTGCGGTCCCCACCTTTGAAAATGAGAGAGAGAGGGAAACTCAAAACAAAAACAGTGGGCTTGGTTTGGGCGTTCAATTTTCCAAATACAAATTCATTTATGTAGCATAAGAGACATCTCTAATATTTATTTATTTTATTTGAATGTGTATTTCATTGACAATAAAATTAAGTTAATTGAAAGCTAAAAAATTAGTTAAAAATAACTTATTAAATTATAAGATTAACAGTTGAAAATTATAAAATGATAAAAAAATCATAAAATTATAATTTATTTAAAAATACTAATTAATCATAAAATTTGATTAATATATTAAAAATAAAAATAATATAAAATATAAAAAATTAGAATTTATAAAATGTTATTTTAAATAATACTTAAAAAAATATTAAAAAAGCGATTAAAAATTTATTTATTGAATAGTCAAACAAATTTTTTAACTGATAACAAAAAATTAAAAAATAACATAACAATTATGTTTATAACTAACTAGTCAATTTTTTCTTAACTACTTATCCCATTTAATCTATTATATTTTATGTTTATTTTAAATTAAATTTCAATAATATTTTAAAAAAATAACAATAATTAATCATTCGTAAAATGGATAATCCCTGAGAGAACAAAGCACGTTCTAGATAACACGCTATGCATGGGTCAATATATCGAGGAAAAAAATACAAGGAATTATCCGTGACATATAGTTTAGTGGTTTATTACACAATGGACTAATTTTGTTTAAATTTATTTTATAAAAATAAAATAAATAATTTTATATTCTTTTAAGAAACAAATCCTATTTATTTTTTCAAAAAATACTTATATAAAAAGTATTATTTTTAATTTTTTTTAAAAATTAAACAAACCAACTTAATGTTTCGTTTTCGTCTTGGAAGGTGTGTTATCAAATAGTACGTAACATCAAATGGTCAAGCGCGTGATGAAGAAATTTGTTGGTTTTAGATTTTTAACAACTCTGATTTAGTCTCTGATGACATGCAATCATAGTTGAATTCTTTTCTCTTAAATGAGTTAACTAAATTTGTTGTGTTAATTTGAAACAATAACAGACGGGATGTATCATAAATTAACTAGCTAATGAGATTTGGATTAGGGTATTTACTGATATTTTTAAGTGTTACAAATAATTTGCATGTTTAATTGTGGGTAATCGTTCATTGTCTAATTTGGAGCTGGGATATTGGAGTAGCGATATTCGTAAGTTCCACATATAGATTTGATTGTATGAACAAACTACTTGCCAAAGTTTTTGTCTTTCTAGGCTGAGTAAAATAATTGACTCAATGATATTTTTCTAACTAATATGATTTCATCCAAAAAAAAGAGCTAAACACATATTTTTAGTCTCTAATCTTTTTATTAAAATTTGTTTTATTCTTTTATCTTTTAAAAGATTTATTCTGATCTTATATTTCTCAAATATTACTCTTTTAAAATAATGATTATTTTTAATTTTGGGGCACAATTTTAATATTTTTTTAGTAATTAAAGATTTTTAACTTATCCCATTAAAATCGCCAATATGAAAACTATGACCCAATTAATATTCAAACAAAAAAAGATGTAAAAAAATAAAATTTGCATGAAAAATAAGTTCATGAGCAACTAAAAAATTAAAAAAATCTAATGATATTTTTTATATAATATAAGAACATTATTGTTCTTGTTGGTTAAAATGTTAAGGTTAAAAACTCTTTAGGTCACATAAAACCTATTATATTTAACTAAACAGATTTTTAAAACATCTTAAACTAATTTGTTAATTAATAAACTTGGTCCGACTTAGATTTAAAATAGGTTAAACCATATACTATTCCTTCCGCTTTATTTGTTTTTATGAATTTTGAGTTAAAAAGAGTGTGATAGAAAAAAAAACAATAGTGAAAATTAAAGATTCTCCAATAAAAGAAGGAAGGAAGAAATGCTAAAAAAGGTTTTTGGTCAATTTTTCTTAATTTGTATTCATATAATAACTTGCATTTAGGAAAAGTACAATTGACAAGGAAATCATATATTTTTTAAAGTATAGTTGATATCGATCGACTTGATAGTTTTTAATTACAATCAAAAAAATAAATTAAAAATTCAAGTAAATAAATAAGACAAATATCTTAATAATGACAGATGACAGAAATAAATGACAAAAAAATGACTAAAAAATTATCAAGAGAAAGCTAAAAGAATAAAAAAAATTAAAATGACATATACAACATTTTTTTTCCATCGAAATGCATATACAACATTGAAAAACCTAAAATATTCTAAAAGCCATCACATAAAGGAAATTATGCTAAAACAGTAGTAACAATAAAGGAAGATTGTGATACCATGCTTTTTATCTTATCAATTATGTATTTCCCTTTTCTAAATTTATTCTCCTTGCTTTATTTTTTTATAGAAAACATAATAGCATGGATCCTGAATATAAATCCCTATTTCATGAGTGTTGTTGTATGCAGCATGTCTTTTCTCTTTCTTTTTCCTTTTTTTATTTTTTATTTCTCCATGATTTGACTCACTCCCGTTCCACCATTAAACCACAATTGACCAGTGTCTGAAATCCGCGTCCGTACGGTACACCCGGATTCCAACACCTCATTCCAATGCACTTCAATGCAACCGGTTGGATCCGGTCACCGCACTCTGCTGATTCACCTAACCGGTGAAATCACCCGGCTTTTCAGTTTTGACCTCCACGGCCGGTTTCCCTCCATCAATGTAGTACTTTCGCATAAAAGAACAATCAGTGGCACACGTGTCACCCCATGATTAGCTGAGCTGACGAAAATCTCGAACCGGTTTCAGAGAAAGCTTTATATACAGTTCCAATAAATCCCCGCCACGTGTGCACTAGATCCTCGTTTTTATCGCATGTGAGGTGAATTTCCAGAAAATTTCAGCGAACGACAACTGGGGAAAGTGTTAAACTATTACAAGGAGGAGCCTTTGTCGTAACTCGTTCCAAGAATAAAAATCAGCGAAATCACCATTCTACCCCTAGACTTTTCCGAAAACGACGATCGAGTCCGAGGCGGAATGTGATTGGGAAACAAAAAAGGCGATCGCAGAAGAATAATCAATCAAACCCGTAATTTCTTTATTTCCTTTTTACTAAAATAGTGATGTTTTCAATTTTCATGCATGAAATGGAATATTGGATGTATATATAAAAATAATAATAAAAGTTGGATTTTTTTTTCTTCTTTAATGTGATACACATAGATAGTTGGCTTTAGTATGTATCTGGTGCGTGTGTGTGTTTAAATTCAATAAGAGACTAAGGTATGTGTTTTTAATGCTTTTGGATGTTTGTTGTAGTGCATATGTTCTTGAATGTAAATTTTACTATTTTGTTTAGCAGTTGAAGACTTGAAGCCATGAGATGAATCACTTATCTCTTGACACTGAAGATTCTCTTGCAAGCTTGCTGCTGGAGCTTGCAGCCAACAACGATGTTTCGGGTTTCAAAAGATTAATCGAGTGTGAACCTTCCTCCATAGACGAGGTTGGGTTGTGGTATGGCCGCCACAAAGAGTCAAAGAAGATGGTCAACGAGCAAAGAACTCCTTTGATGGTTGCTGCCACCTACGGTAGCATTGATGTCATGACGTTGATTCTTTCTCTATCAGAAGCTGATGTGAACCGATCATCTGGCCTTGACAAAAGCACTGCACTTCACTGTGCAGCTTCAGGTGGGTCTGAAAACGCCGTCGATGCTGTGAAACTGCTTCTAGAAGCAGGCGCTGATCGGAATTCTGTTGATGCCAATGGTCGCCGACCCGGGGATGTTATTGTTTCTCCACCGAAGCTTGATTATGTGAAGAAGAGTCTGGAAGAGCTTCTTGGAAGCGATGATTGGAGTCTCCTTAGGGTGATGAGGAGCACATGCAATGGGTGTTCAGCGGAAGATTTGAAGATGAAGACAAATGAAGTGAGTGAGAAGAAAGAGTACCCTGTTGATCTGTCCCTTCCGGACATAAAGAACAGCATATACTCAAGCGATGAGTTTCGAATGTACTCGTTCAAGGTTCGACCTTGTTCGAGGGCTTATTCACACGATTGGACTGAATGCCCCTTTGTTCATCCAGGGGAAAATGCCCGAAGAAGGGACCCGAGAAAGTTCCATTATAGTTGTGTACCTTGTCCTGAATTTCGAAAGGGTGCTTGCAGGAGAGGGGATATGTGTGAGTATGCTCATGGGGTTTTTGAGTGCTGGCTGCACCCTGCACAATATAGAACCCGGCTTTGCAAGGATGGGACTAATTGTGCAAGAAGAGTTTGCTTCTTTGCCCACACCAATGAAGAGCTTAGACCGCTCTATGTTTCAACCGGTTCTGCTGTTCCTTCTCCCCGTTCCAGTGCCTCCTCTGCTATGGATTTTGTTGCAGCCATCTCTCCTTCCTCTATGTCGGTCATGTCTCCCTCGCCGTTCACTCCGCCCATGTCGCCTTCCAGTGCTTCAATTGCTTGGCCTCAGCCTAACATCCCAGCATTGCATCTTCCAGGAAGTAATTTTCATTCCAGTAGATTGAGATCTTCACTCAATGCTAGAGATTTTTCTGTGGATGATTTTGATTTGTTATTACCTGATTATGATCATCATCATCATCAGCAGCAGCAGCAGCAACAGTTCCTTAATGAGTTATCATGCCTATCTCCACATGCTATGAATTGTAATACCATGAACCGCTCTGGTCGAATGAAACCCTTGACTCCTTCAAATCTTGATGATCTGTTTTCAGCTGAGAGTTCTTCTCCTAGATATGCTGATCCAGCATTGGCTTCAGCTGTATTTTCTCCAACTCACAAATCAGCTGTCTTCAATCAATTTCAGCACCAGCAAAGCATGTTGGCACCCCTGAATACTAATTTTGCCTCTAAAAATTTTGAGCATCCTTTATTGCAGGCCTCGTTGGGAATGTCTCCGCGAAATGTCGAACCTATTTCTCCAATGGGTTCTAGGATTTCTATGCTAGCTCAGCGCGAGAAGCAACAATTTCGCAGCTTAAGCTTCCAAGAACTCGGCTCCAACTCTGCTGCTGCCTCTGCCGATTCTTGGTCAAAATGGGGATCACCTAATGTTAAATTGGATTGGCCAGTTGGTGCTGGTGAAGTTGGTAAGCTAAGAAGGTCATCATCATTTGAGCTTGGGAACAATGGTGAGGAGCCTGATTTATCTTGGGTGCAGTCACTTGTTAAGGAATCACCAGCTGAAGTTAAAGATAAATTGGCAACCACTGTCTCATATGTTGCAGCAGCAGCTGCTGGATCCTCCAGTGAGGGATCAAACATTAGCACGCAAATGGAGTCTGTTGTTGATCATGCTGTACTGGGAGCATGGCTTGAACAGATGCAGCTTGATCATCTTGTGGCTCAGCAAAACTGAAATGAGTTTCTGCTGACCCTGAGGTAGTTAACAACAGAAATGTTTCAGTAAATAATAATCATATATATTCGTTTATGAATTTTGTTGATGGAAGAAGGTTACAGTAACTAAGAAAGGAAGCAGTACTAAGAAAAAGAACCACATCACTGAGCAAAATTCATTTTGAGGTTTAGTGTTGCAAAAGTAACTTAGAAGGGTCAGGAAACCACTGGGTGGCGTTCACAGAATTAATGCCAGTGAAGGGTTTTTTGGCTGCCTATCTCTTCAAATTTTAGGTCCACATTCCTGTCAATTTTTCCTTCCTTGAGGAGCAAATGTTGTATCACAATGAAGTCCTATTCCTAAGTTTGATCTATCTTTTGATTTTGTTTCTTTATATTTTGGGGTAGAAACCAAAGTTACAGAAGGGTCATTGGAGTAATTCCTTGTGTCTCTATTTTGTTCCAATTTTGGGGATGAAAACACAGGTTGCTGGATAGTATATGGTATTTCTTTTGTAATCTGGAATCAATAATTGTCGATGCCAGGGAGTGGGTAAATTAGGAATATTTGAACATTGATCCTTTGGGCATGTAACATTCAATTGAAGTTTATTGCTATATTGTTTTTAATACCTATGTCTCTATTCTCAAAATGATACTACATTACTGCACTATCTCAGTGTTAGTAGTTTCTATTTGCGTTGTATAAATTACTGAGTTGTATTGTAGCATCAAATCCTGTTTATGGAGTAGGTGCTGTAGATTGTGCAGGAACTAAAATGTCATTTATATGGATTCTTAGTCTTTTTTGGCAATAGATGAGGCACCATATTACATATTTGATGTCTAGGACTAGTTACCCCCTGGTGATCATATACTATATTGTATCGCAGTGTTTGTAGTTTTTATTTGCATTGTATTAATAACTGAGCTATCTGAGCGTCAAATTCTGTTGTGGAGTAGTTACCGTAGATTGTGCACGAACTAAAATGCCATTTTTATGCATTCTTAGTCTTTATAAAGTAGATGAAACACCATTGTACATATTTGATGTGTAGGACATAGTTAACCCCCATGGATCATATATGGACCTATGAAATTGTGTACTTTGTGCTGTCCTACTCAACAAGCAATTAGAAATCCAATGAAACACGCTTCTGGTCACTTTGAGTTTATATATTTTTAATTGAGCCTCTTGTTATGGTGGACTTATTTGACGTATGTTAATGGAATACACTATATCTCCCAATTCTGTTAGTCGTTTTTTTAGGAGTCGATCAATAGTTTAACAAAGGAGTATGGCATGCTTGATTAAGGTCTATTTTTCTTTAAAAATAATTTATTCATTTAAAAATGTTTTAGAAGTTTTATGATTGTTCGATAACTTAGAATATTGAATTTTTTTAGTATAATATCTTATGAATTTAAAATATAATAGAGAGAAAGAGAACAAAATTGTAAACATAAAATGTTTTTAATGGCTTCACTGTCGGCATTAATCTTTCACTATCACCGGTGCTTTTGATAGCCAGTGTGTGTCATTATATGCTTTTCTAAGTTGGAATTGAGTTGACCTCCATAACCAAATCGATATAAATATATCACTAAAGTTAGATAAAATTCCCCTGAATAAAACAAATCGCTAAGGAATTAATGTAAACAGTTTTACTTTTACTACCATATCAGCATCACCTCCTTATGGACAATTTTTTGTATTGATATACTCTTGATTTGTTCTCGCCTTTTCTTCCAACTTTTGCAGAAGGAATAATAATGCTTCACCACGCATTCATATTCTATAAACATGATATAACCGACCTTCTCTTTTAAGGAACATTTGTATTCTCCTCTATTCTTATTCTGATGAAGAGTAATTGGTAGCTGTAACATTGTCACATACGAAAATTCTTTTTGTTGATAAGGATCTTACACGTGTCATTTTCTATTTTGCTTTAGGAGTGTTACTAGATGTACCCAACATATTACATGAACTGATAAAAATGTCCCTGACTTAAATTTAACAACAAATAAGACGCACCCATATTGAAGGTTTTAATTTTTTTTGAAAAATATTTGTAATAAATTAATTTAAAATTAATGGTCAAAGCAAGAATTAAACATGTGACTTTCATATTATTAGAACAACGTTTTAACCAATTGAGCTAATGAGTTAATTACATTATAAAATAAATTATGTTGTTATACATAACAATAAAATTTCTAATATATATTTAATGCGCATATAAATTTAAATAATAAATTTTGTGATAATTAATTTTGATATAACTCATACGAATTATTTAATCCATATATTTTTTTATAAATAAAAAATATTTACTATTACAAAATTTAATATATATTAAATTTTGTAATAGTAAAAAAAATTAATGCACAAATGAGTAGTTTAACATATTAATAATTAAAAAAAATAAAAAAATTAAGGAATTAAAGAAAAAACAAAAAACCAATACGGATGAAGTTCATCCGTATGATTTATACGGATGAAGTTCATACTTACGGATCAACTTCATCCGTATAATTCATACGGATCAACTTCATCCGTATGTAAAAAATCTACTTACGAATCACCACTCAACCAGAAATTAAAAGGAACAACAAGTCAGGAGCATTTTGGGCATTAATAAAAAATGTTGGGTGTACCAGTAATACTGTTGGGTGCACCTAGTAACACCGTTATTTTAATGCCTCTTCTTTTCTAGAGCATATCAAATGTAATAAATTAGCTTTTGCCATTAGTGCTTGATCCAAATAGGCAATTGATGAGTAGTTTCACAAAAATATTTAACATTCAGTAATCAATATCTTCATGCCTTAATGTTCTTCTTAATTTGGTAGATTAATTAGTTGAACTTTTTCTCTCTCCTAATTTTGGAGTTGGAAGTGTAATAAGAGGAAATTGAGAGAACAAACATATTTACGTGATTTACAGAACAGAATCCAATATGGAAATTTTGGTATTTTTCGTTTTCTCAAGAAGAAAAAGGAAGTGAAATATGAGCAATGTTTATTGCCCAAAAACGTAGAGCTTCTGTAGTTTTTTTTTCTTTAAGATGTAAAATGAGAGGATTGTAGGAAAAAACGAGGATATCTAATGTGAATATGTGATTATACAATTATACAACGGCAAGCAAACTACTTATCCAAAACATATACGTGTGCTTGGTAACATGTTTGTTACCGTCAGCGGAAACAACTCAACTTTGCTTCTATATCATTTTCTTGCTTTGGACATAAATTTGAAGGTTAGCATGAATCACGGATCCTGATTCAAGTATACTAAGAGTATGTTTGGAAATCCATTGGAAAATTATGTTTGGGGTTGTATCTGCAGTGAGATATTAGAAGTAATTTCTCCTTATTCTAATATGGTGATTATTCATTTTTTTTGTCGTGAGTGAGGGTACCTACAAAGACATTCTGATGCTTGAATCATAACTCTTTTCAATATGATAAATAAGAAAAATAAATGCTATATTAAAAATCTCACTATTTAATATTTATATACATATTTTAATGGATTCTTGGTTCATGGGTTTTACTTCCCATGGTTAATGATCCCACTAACATGGAGTTAGTTGCCTAATGATGTTCATAAGGTGATTTGTCTTCTCTTTGTTTTAATCTCTGTCATGATCCTTTCGTACAAGGTTAAGAGTGTTAGGCCCTTATGCGGATTTAAGTTATTTGGGTATTCAATCTTTGCCGAATGGTACTTTATAATGTTTTGATCTATTGCCTAAGTCAAAACAAAGAAAAGACAAATCACCTTATTAACATCATTAGGTAACTAACTCCATGTTAGTGGGATCATTAGCCATGGGAAGTAAAACCCATGAACCAAGGATCCATTAAAATATGTATATAAATATTAAATAGTGAGATTTTTAATATAAGATACATCATTCATTAGCATTTATTTCTCTTATTTATCATATTGAAAAGAGTTATGATTTAAGCATCAGAATGCTTGACTAACACAAAAGGGGTTCTCAACCATACCCTTGTGAGGGTTGTGTCCCTCTAGGTACAGAGGCAAAAGTAATTTTACTAATGAATCAAGATTTTTACTTTTGCTTTAGTTTGTTTTTATCAATTTGATTTGTATTAGAATAGGCGGCGTAGTATTTTCTACTACAAACCAAGCATACACTAAATTATATGTGCAGATTTGGATTTTGGACCCCCAATCATGGATGGGATGGACCCTTGAGACTTTTCTCATTTATTTATCTATATACAGAGAAATAATTTTCTCATACACTTTTGCTTATTTTTTAATTTTAATTTGTTTTAAATAAAAAATCATTTATGGTCATTTAAGTTGTCGTGGTCGACGGGGAAGAAAAAAATGAATGAATGTTCTTTTGGGTCACATACAATTCACTAGATAGGTATTAAAGGAAGGCAATTGCTTTCTGCGCTCCATGAAATACTTCATGCACCTAATGATTTGTGTTATGTAAATTATTTTTAAAAAAGACAAAACAAAAAAGAATTGTGTTATGTATGAATAAACTCTTTCACAATTATTTATCGAAAAAATAAGAACAAAATGTCATTTTTGATTATTTATCTTATTTATTTTGTTCAGTAACCCCTATGTTAAAAAGTTTATTTTAATATTTTATCTTATTTAAAAAATTTAAAATAGTCCTTAGAAGTGTGACGTCCATAAAGAGAGAGTTTAGCTTCCATAAAGAGAGTTTAAAATAGTCCTTAGAAGTGTGACACAAAACAATGTTAATAAGATTCAGATTGCTCCTTCAACTTTTAAAAGTTACTGTGTGTTTGAGTATCCAGTACACAAGCTGGACATGCATCACCTATGACCCAACACAATGTATAGCATATCTGGTTTAGCTTTGACCAAAGATGATTCACGTCAAGTCAGAAGCAAAACAGGTTTAGTTTCTACGTTCTTTTAATTTTTTTACGTGAAAATTTCCACATACGTATGTTGGAGACTTGAAACAAACACACATTTATAGTTACTTTTACATTAAAATTAACGTAAATCACAGAGGAAAACAGATCAAGGAAGTAAAATTAAACATCTACCCTAACGTTCGTGTCCATTGTTAATCAGATTTAGGGTTCGTTTATTTGCAGTGAAAGACCGGAAAAGAAGGAAAATGAACAAAATAATGAGGTAGGATTCTTACTTTTACAAACAAACTTTAATTCAAAATTTTCATTTCAATTCACTTTCATTCTATTTTTTTTCCACTCTACCCAACGAACCTGTAGTCACGTAGAAACAAATATGCGCTGAATCGTCCCTGCTGTCCTTGTCTGAATACGTGCTGTTCTAGCTGTTACTACTTCCCAATCAGAAGCCATCAAAATTGCTAGTTCTTATATTCGTGTCTCCATCTTCTCTATATCTATATGTTTAAATTTGAACGTTGTGGTATGGTATGTTTGGAAAATAAAATAAAAAATGAAGGAAAATAAAATACGAAGAAGATGTACAGTCTTGAATTAAATAACAAACTATAAGTAGCAAAATAAATTTAATTGACAACACATAAATAATGCATTATATCATATAATGAGCACAAGGAAAATTAAATTAAGGTAAAGAATTAAATAGCCTGGGTTGAAGCGCGTAAACGCTATCCTTAGAGAGAAAACGCTCCACTGCACTCTGGTAGGAAAATTTGATTGCGCTTCTCTCCCAAGATACGACAACCCGTTGGTTCCAATCGTGTGCAGCGAAAGGATCCCCGAATCTTATGAACACCAATGCTCTTGCTCTCACAAAAAATAAGTTTTTTATAGGAAAAGAAAGAGACAAATTTTTGGGAGAAAGAAACCAGAGCTATATATAGGCATTTTGCAACAACAAAATATGACCGTTGGAAAACCAACCTACAGTTGTTACAACAAACATAACAAACTAGTTGACTTATTAAAACAAAATCTTAAGAAAATCTAAAATAAATATTCTATTTTATAAAATAGAATTAATATATATTTATAAATTTTAAATTAAAACACAAATATTTATCAACATTCCCCCACATAATTTAAAAATTTAAAATATATTTTCTGAAAGATAATTTGTATAAAAATATAAAAGAAAGAGCATGTGATATTGTATTTCGGTATAAGGAACCTTCTGGGTTTGAGCCTTATACCTAGTGTTTATGAACTTCCATCCGAGAAAAACGTAGTGACTTGATTGTCTTGAACTACATATTCTTTAACCGGACTTTAGTACACAACCCCTACAATATTGGCGTTCAATTAGGTTCTAATCAGTGGTAGCGCGTTACACGGCCTTGCGCTTGTATCTTGTTTCGTGAGTGTCACTTAGAGATTAGCCCATATCTCACAATGGCGGCCCCACCACCACACTCACTAGGTGAATCCTCCAAGAGTGGGTTGTGATCCCCACCCCTACAATAATTGTCATCGGATTCATTAAGAGGTATTTTTTTCCCACCAAAAATACACATATATAAATACCTCAACCTTAATATTGTCACAATTTATAATACACCTCGTCATAGGAATGAGAAACGGAACAACTCCGCCAAATTTTATTTTGGTGTACTTTAGTCAACAAACAATTTCATTGTTACCCGTTGAACTCCATTCATGGGATCACCAATCACACGGAGATGGGTGTCCATTGTTGTAACTAAATAATGGGCTTTAATCTCATTCCCCTCGACGACTCAAATACTTGTTGACATGTCAACCTTTTTGTAAGCGGATCCGCAATATTATTTTCTGACCTGACAAAGTCAAGAGAAATGACACCATGAGAAATCAAATTTCTGATAGACTTATGTCTCACTCTTAAGTGTCTTCTATTTTCATTAAAATTTTTGCTAGTAACTTTAGATATAACAACTTGACTATCATAGTGCATTGGCATTGGAGGTATACATTGCATAATACATTTTAAAGAAATTTAGTCTCACTAGTAGCAGTATTTAAAACAATAATTTTTGCTTTCATGTGAAATAATAATTTGTCTAGTAGATTTTCATGATACTGCACCACCAGCTAAAGTAAAAACATAACCACTTGTTGATTTTGTTTCATCAGAAATCCAATTTGCATCACTAAACCCCTTAATTACTGCAGGAAAACATGTATAATGAATGTCATAATTGATGGTTCCTTTTAAGTATCTAAAAACTCTTTCTAATGCAATCCAATGAGAATGATCACGATTATTAGTATACCTTCCTAATCTACCAACTGCATATGCAATGTCAGACCTAAAGAAGTTTGTCAAATGTAACATAGAACCAATAATTTGAGAATATTCATGTAAAAAAAAATTAGTTTACTCAAACTTTTCTTTAACTCAATAGATGAGTCATAAGGAGCAGAAACATGTTTCACATCAAAATGATTAAACTTCTTTAATATATAGCTTTTCAACATACCAAGATTGGAAGAAATAAAAAATCATACCATCATTTTTCTCTATAAGCTTAATACCCAAAATCACATCTACACAACTAAGGTCTTTCATATCAAAATTTATAGACAAGAAAAACTTCACATCATTTATGAAATGCATATTACTACCAAATATCAATATGTCATTCAGATACAAACATAAAATGACACGTCCATTATTATCAAATTGTTTCACATACACACATTTATCACTATCATTAATTTGAAAATCATACAAAAGAATAACTTAACCAAACTTTTGTGTCAATGCTTTGGAGCTTGTTTCAAACCATACAAAGATTTAACAATTTATTTTTCAAGAAAAAATATTTTCAAAGAAAGTCACATCTCTAGACTCCATAATAGTACCATTAGAAATTTCAGATACTTCTGAATTAATAACTAAGAATCTATAAGTAGTATTATGTAAAAAATATCCAACAAAATATAATTAATATTTTTTTTTCAATTTTCCTTTTCTTATTAATAGAGATATTAACATTTACTACACACCCCCACACTTTAAGATATTTCAGATTTGGTTCTCTTTTTCTCCATAACTCATAAAGATTTTTTTTTGTTTATAAGATACTCTTTTAAGAATACGACATGCAAAATATAAAGTTTCACCAAAGTGTTTATTTTATTATTTTTGTGTGTTATATTTTCACAGACTTATTTTTATCAATGAGTTATATATAAAGAGACAATCAGTCAACATGCAGCAACAAAATACTTGCAGTAATAATAATAACGTTAAACAATAGAAATTAAAAAACCAAACAAAAAACGTCCTGATTTTAAAGACTTGTGTTCTCAGGATCATTTGACCAAGTAAAAGATAACTTCCTGAGGCAGGAATGAAAATAGTGAGATGTTTTTAGTTTTTCACATAAACTAATTCTAAAAGCATTTTATCTTAAACAAAAATACAATTGACAAAGAAAATATTTTTCAACAATTTCATACTAATTTAAAATTTCAGGAAATACATAATATAATAAAAACATTTTTAATGGAACATAATGCATTGTGTTTTCATCCATCAAGTTAAAGAATTGTGTTTTCATCCATTAATTTTTCATGCTTACTAGAAAAGAACTCAATCATATTGACGACAAACATTTTAGATAAAACAAAATGTTACTGTAGAAAAGACTATGCAAGAAGAAAGTGATAACGGTTTTTTTTCTAAGACTGTTGGAAAATAAAATAAAAAATGAAGAAAAATAAAATACGAAGAAGATGCACAGTCTTGAATTAAATAACAAAATAACAGTAGCAAAATAAATTTAATTGACAACACATAAATAATGCATTATATCATACAATGAGCACAAGGAAAATTAAATTAAGGGAAAGAATTAAATAGCCTGGGTTGAAGCGCGTAAACACTATCCTTAAAGAGAAAACGCCCCATTGCACTGGTAGGAAAATTTGATTGCGCTCCTCTCCCAAGATACGACAACCCGTTGGTTCCAATCGTGTGTAGCGAAAGGATCCCCGAATCTTATGAACACCAATGCTCTTGCTCTCACAAAAAATAAGTTTTTTATAAGAAAAGAAAGAGACAAATTTTTGGGAGAAAGAAACCAGAGCTCTCAGCCTGTCATTTCTAGAAAAGAGGACAGAGATATACATAGGCATTTTGCAACAACAAAATATGACCGTTAGAAATATGACTGTTGGAAAACCAACCTACAGTTGTTACAACAAACATAACAAACTAATTAACTTATTAAAATAAAATCTTAAGAAAATCTAAAATAAATATTCTATTTTATAAAATAGAATTAATATATATTTATAAATTTTAAATTAAAACACAAATATTTATCAACATTATCCCTCCAATATCAACAAAAATGCAGATTAGGTTGGCAAATGACACACTTGATTTTATAAATGAAATAATAGCTAGTCTTAAGAATTTTCTTTTGAAGTTCTTCTTTGAGTACAGTACTATAGGCTTCCTATTTTTCCTCGGATCATGTTAGCAGTAATATCAAAAAATAAATAAATGACAAAAAGTGTCAAAATTACCACGATTTTGTACGTGGTGAGATAGCAAAAACAAGTCGTGAGATGATTTTTTTCAGTGATTCTCATCAGTCTCATGTCATGCAGCACCTTATCATCATCACCAATAATCTCCACAAGTGCATTTCCCATCCTCAAATCGGTGGAACCGGTTATTGTCCCTCACAATAATCACCCTTCCAGTACACTTGCTAATAAACTTGATGGCAGTGTGGCAATCACCACAAACTCGCAAGTTCTTCATTACCCTGATAGGCCATTCTGGAGGGAAAGTAATAAGTCCAAACGCAATGGCCAACCTTTCACTATGATACCTTATAGTTTGACTTTTCTCATCCCCATCCACTTCTTTCAACACAAAAGAAGTGTCTGCAACATAACCGGCTTTCGCCATTTCCTCTCCCAACTCCTCCAACTTCTCATAAATTTCCCTGGTTTTCCCATGAGACCTATCCCCAGCAGCAAATGTATGAACCCTATTCCCCTCCTCCACCCAACTCAACCCAGTTTCCTTCTTTATTCCTTGATCCCTCATCATCTTCCTCGCCCTTGCCGCTTCCTCCCATCTTCCAGCAGCAGCATAAGCATTAGACAACAAAACCTGAATCCCAGAACTCACAGCACCCATCTCAAAAACCTTATCAGCCACAAAGGAAGCCAATTCAGTGTTTCCATGAATCCTACACCCTGTCAACAAAGCCCCCCAAACAGATTCTGTGGGCTGCATTGGCATTTCCTTGATAACCAGAACCGCTTCCTCCAACTTCCCAGCACGACCAAGCAAATCCACCAATGTAGCATAATGCTGCGACCCCGGTTCAATACCATGCTCCTTCATCAACCCAAAGCAGTGTTCCCCCTTCTCCACCAACCCTGCATGGCTGCACGCATAAAGCAGACACAAAAATGTGATGAAGTTAGGCTTCACCCCAACACGCTCCATCTCTTCAAACAGCTCAAATGTTCTCCCTGTATGTGCATGCTGAGCACACGCAATCAACATTGCGTTCCACATGCCAAGGTTCCTAACTTTCACCTCCTCAAAAACCTTGTAACCTCCTTCTACAACCCCGCACTTAGAGTACAACGAGATCAACGAGCTAGCCACAAAGCATGAAGAATCAAAACTTGTTTTAAAGCACAGTCCATGCACTTGCTTCCCCAGCTCAAACAACGTGGAAGCACTACACACCCTCAAAACACTAGAAAGCGTAAAATCATTAACCCTTATATCATAATCCTGCTCCAGAGCACGTTTAAACAGGTTCAAAGCCTCCTCGTCGAGACCCATCTGAGAATATCCGTATATCATACCGCTCCAGGAGACGACGTTTTTGTGAGGCATTTCGTCGAACACCTTGCGCGCGAGGTTGACGTCGCCGCATTTAGCGTACGTGTCGACGAGGGAGCTTCCGACGAAGACGTCGTGGTGGTGGGCGGTTTTGAGGGAGAGGGCGTGGAGGGAGAGGGCGAGGGGGAGGGAGGAGAGGGCAGCGACGGACTTGGCGGCGGTGGGGAGTGTGTGATCGTCGGGGAGGAGGCCGTGGCGGAGCATGCGGCGGAAGAAGCGGAGAGCAGGGAGGGGGAGGTCGTTCTGGGCGAAGGAGGAGATGACGGAGCTCCATGTGGTGGCGGATTTGTGGGGAAAAGAATCGAAGAGTTTGAGCGAAGAGTGAGGGAGGTTGGTTTTGGAGTAGAAGTTGATCAAGTGGTGGCACACCAATGGAATGGCTTCGAACCCTAATTTGATAACTTGCCCATGGAGTTGGAGACCCTTCCGGAGGGACCTTGTGTGTGTGAACCACACCAGCACCTTGCAAATGTCTCTGCAGTCGCTCAGAACAACCATGGGACTCAAATTTCAAACTTACCCGCGTCACATCTTATTCTTCTTTTGGGCCTTATCTTAGGCCAAGGTTTTTATTCTCTCTAATTAAACAACTTTCTCTTCTAATCTTATAATTTAAAATAGGCTAAATAGATATTTTGTCATGAAGGGTGTCCTGAAAAATAAAAATATAAAATTTAGTTTTAAAAAATGTAAAAAATGCGATAAATATAACTGATCATTAATTTCTGTTCGTTAATACAATAGCCTATGTGACATAAATAGACGAATTTGTTATTGTCAACGTGATTATATCTAATTGTCATGCATATTTGTTATATAATATTTTATTGATTTTTCGTCTTTCCACTCTATTGACAAATGTCTGAAAGATAAACATACAAAATTTAGTCATCGGTGTAAACAATACGACAAATATATCTAGACATTAACAATAGATTATGACAAATTATAATGATTGCGGTAAAATTTTGGGAGAACTATATCACACTAGTAAGTGTTTGTTTTCGTCATATCATTTTCAAGTTTCATCAACTCTTGAGATATGCATAAAATATTATCAATGAGGCTGAATTTTTATTGTTTTGACGAATTCTTCTTACTTTTCTTCAACTAAAAAAAAATCAATAATTTGGTTGTTAATTTTTGAATAAATGAAATAAACACAGAAAAAAGAAAGAAATTTTACTATAAAACAATAAGAAAATCATTATTTCTTTTTAATAAAAAACTATTTATTTAATTTTTTTTTATAATTTTTTCATAATAAAATATGAATGTCTATTAGTATATACAATGACATCAAATTACAAATTATAATAGTAAAAGTTTGTTAATTTTTAAATTATTTTTTAAAATCATACACAATTATTTTTTATTGACTGATCATTTAAAAAATATAACCTTTAAAAAAATCATTCCAAAGGAGATTATTGCTTTTTACAAATTAAAAGTGTCATTAAAATTACAATTTTTCCTAAAAATTATTAATGCATCTAATTTAACTATAATGTTTTATAATAATTATTTTTTTTACTTGAACCTTTCATCAAGCATGAGAGGGTAAAATAATTATTTATAGTTTATAAAAGAGTATTCTTTTTTCTTTTAGACTCAATTTAATTTACCAGTTTGTCAAAAAAAAATTGTTGCAATCATTATAATTTTTTTCAAATTATAATAATTAGTCACAATCTACTTTTAACGTTTAGATATATTTTGTCACACTTCTTACCCTTTGGAGACTAGATTTTGTATTTTTATGAACCTATTTGTCAGTGAAGTAGGAAGACAAAAAGTTAAAAAATATTATAGGACAAATATTAGTTTATGGTGACAATTAGAGATGATTACATCGACAATAATTTCAATGACAAATTTTTTCCTTTGTGTCACGTAGGTTATTTTATTAACGCTGACGGATGGAAGTTAACGGTGAGATATATTTATAACACTTTTTACACTTTCGAAAACTAAATTTTGTATTTTCATCTTTTAAAAATACAACGAACTACACAAGGGACTGTTTACACTTTAAAATATTTCATTTTTATCTATATAAATTAACATAACATATTATTTGCTAATATTTGCCCACAAAAAGGTCTTTATAGTTAACTTCTTTTAATTCTTATTGTTTAAAGTTGGCTAATAATATCGTTATATTTAAATCCTTTCAAACATATGTAAAATTGAAATTGGTAATATAAGATCGAAAATTATGTAATGGTGTTAGATAGGTGAAAATCAAAAGGGTTATAAAATTGTAACCATGAAATCCGAATGAGAAATTTTAAATTATAGGAAATAGAAAAAAAAGGTTTTACAAGTATAAAGACAAAAAGCGTAACTAAACTAAAAATAAAAACCTGTCATCACATCACACAGTACGACGTCGTTCCAGTGAGTCCAGTAATCGCCGGAAACAAGAAACGAGAAACGAAGCCCTTTTCTATCGAGAGGAGAGTACGTTGAAGAGAAGGAGAAGGAAGAATGGAGGGAGAAGAAGAGTTGCTATGGAAATCTGAGCCTCAACGCGAATCCATAGTCTCTGTCTCGCTCGCACGTGCGATAACTTCTCTTCTCACTTCCCGCCCAAAGAAGCTTCACGACTCTATTCATCGTCTCTCCTCACATTCACGCTCGCACACTTCACTCGCTTCCCTCGAAGACTCTCTCTGGTTCTTCCTCAGCTTCGTAACCGATTCTAGAACCAACAACTCTTCCCTCGATGAAGTTCTTCTTCCCGTCATCGACAACGTATTCAATTTCTCCTTCCGCTTAATTTGTTTAATTTGAATTTTCTTCTCTTTTCGTAACGTTGTTGTGTGTTTCTTCATTTTTGATTGGCAGGCGTTGAAGTCGAAGCATGGTGACCAAGCGATGATTCTGCTGAGCTGGCTCTTCCAGGACGAGCTTCTTTTTCAGCCCGTTGCTGAGGCTCTTGCTAGCATTGTCTCCAGAAAGCACGTGCACGATCGCTACTTGTTGCTTGGTTGGTGTCTCCTTCTCCGGAATCTTGTTGAGTTCGAGAATTCAGCTCATCAGTCCATGTTTGGTGGTGAGTTTCCGATTTTCGCTCTCACTGTTTCACCTGTTTGTAGTGTATTCACGGAGAACAAGTTTAGAGAATAGGAAAGCTTTTGTTTCAATTTCAATTGGTGTGATTAATTAACTTGTGTTTGCTAGGAATAAGGGGGAGGTATGGCGATTTGTTGAAGATACTCTCCACCTGCCTTCCGGATTTGGCTGGCATTGTGAGTAAAGGAAGGTAATGTCATTTCTCATGAATATCTTTCGTTAATGTAAATGGTGGTTCATGTTGTTTAGTGGTTCATTTTACTTATGATATCCAATAGTGGTTCATTTATCAAGATATTTGCCTTTTATTTTCTTGTATATTATATTATGTAAGCACACATGTCTTGCATCATGTATTCAAGCATTCATCAGATACTTTCAGGAGATAATATTCTGTTGCCTAGAAGCATTTGACTGATTATTGATGTGTTCAATATTCAATAATAAACTCAATTGTACACAGATGTTCCTCTTCATAAATTTAGTGTTTCTTGTTGTAGTATGCTACCCATTTATTTTTCCAATAATGTCAACTCCATATCTCTCCCATTTGCCCTTTTTATGATAGCATCTTTATAATGTTCTTTTATTAATTCACTGATTATACCATCAATTTTCGTTATCTGATCACTGGCTCTTCAGCACTTTGCAAGATGGTTTTGAGTTGCCATCTCGCCTTGGAGTGTCTGCCGCTGATTGTTTTTTGTCCCTTTCGGGAGCATTAACGAAAGTGGCCGAGAGTAAGAAGTCAAAATTAAATACAAGAGCAAAAGATCAGGAAATTACTTTTGTACAGTCTCCTACTATTGACAAGAAAGTGAACTTGGAATCAAAATCTTTGTTGATGTCAAAGATTGAAAGGGACTATACTCTGTGGCATCATTTAGATGACATTATTTGTTTGGTGCAAAGACTCCTTTCTGTAAGTTATACACTCTTAATTCTTGTTTGAATCATCCATGTTTTAGACTACGTTTCATATATTCGTATTATGCAATTTATGATATCCAATAAGGAAAATCATATTGAATAAGCAAACATTAGAAAGTGATGGAGTTATTTAACTACACAGTATGAAGAAGACTTTAGAAGGTCAGCCGTGGGAACATTTTCTGTTATCTTGAATTTGATAAAAAAAAAGCCTGTTCTGATATTAGGTTCATGATTATTTACAAGCCTAGTTATTGCATCCTTGAGATCAAATGGATCTGCATTCTGAATAAATGGAATGAAAATAATTGAGCTCTTTTTTCACATTCCTTGTCAGAGGGGAAACTAATTTAAAACTACCTCAGATATTGTGATGGGTACTCATCTGCTTCTGCAGAAAGTATTATCAGCATCAAACTTGAAACTGAATTCTAAATGGCATACAAAATTACTAACATGAACATACATATGAAATAAGAATGTAAAAAACATGGTTCAAGCAATAACTTCTTCCTGTTGCTTTCTGTTGAACTTTGCACTGAACTTATTCAGTTGTTCAATATTCAACTCTATATTGCAGTGGAGCAAGAAAAGTCGTTTTTTACATGCCAAAGGCTTGGGGCAAGTTCTTAAATGGCTGGAGGAGATAAAGGATCACTATGGGTCCTTTCAACATGAAGCAGGTTCTGGAATCAATGCATTTTTATAGTCTACTTGATATTCAATTCTTTCACGTAGTAGCCTTCTATGGATCATAATTTTTCTTTTGTCTGCAGCATTGAAGACAGATTCTAATGTTCTCAAGACTGGGGATTTACTGCTCTCTTCTTGCTGGAAGCATTATAGCATGCTCCTACACCTGGAAGATAAGAAGTTCTCTCAGCATTACAAGGAACTGTTGAACCAGTATATGTCTGGCATTCAGGTTATATGCAATATAGAGAGTAGCTGTAATGATGTATTGAAGTAATTTGAGCAATCACCTTATGTCCCGATTGATATTGTATGGCAAGGTTTCTCTGTTTGATGTTGATGTTTGTCAAGGGAGATAAATTATTCTTGACTTGTTTATTTTGTCTGCAAATAGAAATATATGCTGACTGACTTCACTTTATATTATATAGATGTTTAGGCTTTAATTCATTTACTGCATATATCGAAGGGAATGTGTCTCTCAATAGTCTCTCGTGCAATTTTTGGCAGTCTTATTGTGAGTATGAGTGTTAGTGGCATACATTTCATTTAGCATTTTATGAAGTAGCAGTCTCATGTTACCTCTGTAAAATATATTGACCGATCATATACTGTTCTTAAGCTGGGAGTTTAAGGTGATGCTTAACAAGGTAATATTGTTCTTTTGATATCTCTGTTCTCCACCAAATTTGTGGTGTGTGTTTTCTTTAGTTTTGAGCATTTTATATGGTGAATTTGTAATTGTTACTGGCTAGAGCTACATTAGTTCAAGTGGATCAGAAATAGGTCACTAGGTGATAATAATATTTGATATGATGACATAATAACTCAATTCTTTGTGGCTTCATGCGATTCTGTGTGATGGAATTGTTTTGTTGCTGATATCCATGAAAAATTGCAGCATTATATGGACAACCACACTGGTGGTGGCTATACTGACAACAATGATGGTGGGTTGGAGACCAGAAAATTCTTTTTGAATTGTTTATGCTTACTGCTGGGACGTCTGGACAGCAAGAGATTTGAAAGCATGGTGTCAGAATTTGGGATGAATATTTCATGCATTCTAGTACCACAGGTACCTCTTCTTGAGGTCTTGGGGAATATATTGCAGATATATTCTTAAACAAAACCATTACATAACCATTTAGTCCTGCAAATGAATGTGTTATGTTTTTTCTCCCTAAAAATTTAGCATATACTTTCCCATGGATCAGGTTTAGCACTCAATTGTTATCATTAGAAACTTAGAATAAGGATACCATCTATACTATTTTTACTATAGTCCGTTCTTAGTTCTGAACTTGTATTACATGGTGTTGGCAGTGCCTTCAATGCATTAATAATAATGCCCTTAGCATTTGATAGAAAAATCAATGCTGTAATTTTGAGTAGTAACTGTCTGTAGAAACTGACATTTTGTCAAACCATTCCATAGTATAATTAACATTGTTGCTTTGCCTATGATGCACTGTCAAAGCAGAGTACTATTTCTTAATTTTACAAAGTCTAGAGTCTTGAACTACCTGACATTCGATAAATTTAAGTTCACATAGTTGATAGATAGATAAAGTAGTTTGAGATGGAAGACAAAGGGTATATTAGTAATTGAATTTATCCTGGTTGGAATGGAATGGGAATTTCTTTGAATTCTATAGTAGCTACCCAGCACACCTTTAAGACAACATAAGATTAAGTAGTGTACTGATCTTAATGCCAAAGAACTTGTTTTGTTTAAGTTTGCTATGCTGTAATTTGATCATTTGATGTTGAGGAAAAGAAAACAAAAGAAAATTATTTCATTGTCACATGGTGTCATGCAATTGTTCATACTTCCTGGGAGTCTGTCTAGGTTCAGCACCCTCTGGTTTCCTTGATGGATGATACAGACATTGCCATCTGCTATGTGCAATTGGGCTTTTATTCTGCATATTGATATAGAACTATATGAGTTGCTTGTTATGTAGCTATTTTTTAGTTATGATGCATTTAGAAGTCAGTTACTAATGAAACTGTGTTTAGTAGTTTGGGTATAGATTCTCTTATCAGAGTGACCACTTAGCTTTTACTTTTCCCTTTTTTTTCTGTAGCTTAATTGCACTGATGAAGATGTGATAGTTGGGGTAGTTTCAATATTCAAGGCTATCATTCTGAGGCCAGATTACTCACAAGAAGATGCACTTACTGACAATAGGCAGGCAAATAGTGTGATACCTTTTCTGCTTCACCTTCTAGATGAGCAGGATGGTACAGCTAAAGCTGTTGTTATGCTGATAGCAGAATACTGCTCAATGTAGTCATTTAATTCTTTCTCTTAGTCTTATGATACTAAGTAGGAGCACTTTTAAGTCTGAAATATTTTCCTTTTAAATTTAGAACTGATATGTGTGATGATCCTCCAGGAGCGAAGGTGATCAGTGCCTTATGGAAGTTCTAAAGCGCCTTGCTTCTGGAAACATTTCACAGAGAAGAAATGCTATGGATGTTATATCAGAAGTCTTGCATATATCATCAAAGTCACAAAATTTAATGCCTTCTTCTGCTTGGTATGATTGCTTATGTTGTTATACCGTATTTTTTAGTTGTTTGTATGTTTATTTGTTGAAATGTGTATTTTAGGCAAGATATGGCCAACAAATTGCTAGAGCGGCTTGGAGATGAAGAAACTAAGATTCGTGAGCAGGCATCCAAATTACTTCCAATGATAGGTTAGCATTAAAACTGAAATATAAGGTGTAATGTTTTTTTTTAATATTTCTTATAGGTTACATAAATTATCAAGTATTATTGGGTCTTGTATTGGCTGGAGCTTTAGGGATGATTGGTTCTTGACATGGTGTTGGACATTCGACCAAATGATTAAGCACCATCTTATTTGTTTTAAAATTTAATTTGAACCAAAAGATATTGGTGGGCACATGCTTTATTCACACCTCAAGTCTAAAGAGTTTTCATTTAAGGAGGTGACAAGGTGTGTTTAACATGTGTGATTAAAAACAATTTCCAAGCTTGCATCTAATAGCTTAAGCTTTTAGGTTGATTGCTTCTTTGCATTTTTCTTTTACTTCTCTCTCTTCCTTTATTTCCTCTTTCAAATGATTCATTCATTGTCATTATTTGTTGTGCTCCTCTCTTTTACTTTGACTTACATATATGTATTTAAGCAGTAATGTTTTCGCATGAATTCCGTACCACATTATGGTGATCCTGAAAATATATTGTAACAAAAATGTTTGGAATTGGACTAGCCTATGCAAATGCTTGTGACACATTTTCATTGCTGAATTACTTTTGCAGACCCTCCATTGTACTTGCCTGCACTGGTTGGTCTTGTCTACTCTCCAGATGAGAGCCAATCATCTGCTAGTGATGCCATCATTGGGGTCCTCAAACATCACAACCAGAGAATTGAAATAATATTCTTGCTTCTTGACTGTCTTAGGTATGTTTCCTTTTCTATGCTCCTCCTTCTACTGGGTTTTTAAGTTTGGAGCTGAACTTATAGAAACTGTTTCTAGAGCTGGAGTTTAAAAACTAAGAATATTTTGATACGTTTAGATATCACTGCTTGACTAAAACTTTGGCTTCCTTATCCTTCCAGCAACATGAGTAAAAGCCTAGACCTTACACAGTCTACTGGAGATAAAGGTATTATTTTTTTCCTACTTCCAACATCACAATTTGACAGACTATGCATTTCATTGCTTTGCTAATTCTATTTTCTATATCAACATTTATAGAAGGTAGGTTGAGCATTTATTGACACGTGTAATAGTAGGTTAGTTTTATACTGTTTAATAACTTCTCAAGGATGCATTTTCATGAAAATCTCCTGTTAGTTGGATGCCATTGATTTGTAGATCTTTTTTTTTTTTTTTGTAAAATTCCATACCAATTTCAAGCAGTTTTTTTATGGCTGTATCTTCTAAAGCTAAAGTTCATCAAGTTTTTGAACACAGTTTGTTGTGGAAAGTAATGCTTTCTTAGTTTCTCCCTTTGAAATAGTGCAAGATCATCCACTTGTTGCTATCCAGAAGTCATAGATATGAAAATCACATTCTGCATTTTAAATAATCGTGTAAGATTGCCAAATTTTTATTGGTGCTAACTGATTTTAACTGGCTCTTCGAATGTGGGTTTAGGCTTAACTCAATCCCAAAATCTAGCTCATAGGGTGAGGGTTGCCCTCACTTATATACTCTATCTTGACACTATCTCTAACCGATGTGGGATTTGAGTTTTTCTCAATACTGGCTTATATAAGGATGTATAAAACTGTACGAGTACATGTCACTTCAATGTGTTATATTTTCAAGATGCACACACACACACACTCAATACTGTTCACTTCAAATTGTGATAATTTCTTATTATTTTTCTTATTCACAACTGTGACTATAATATTGAGCAACTTGTAATATCAGTTTCTCAGTTATGCACTTCTGTTTTATATTCTTATTAGTTAAAAATACTGCATCCATTATGTTCTCATTTGTTTTTTATTTGATGTCAGGGTCAAAGTTGGATGCTGACCAAGTACTCAAACTGGTTCCAGTATGGTCTAAAAGTGTAAGATGATAGATTGAGCATGGTTGCATCCATTATGTGTATGGTTGTGGGATTTGGCTCACTTTAAAGTTCAGAATAAATGTATGGGGTTATAGCTGTTGATTGGAGAATCATCAATTGAGATTTTAACTACATAATTTGTTATACATGTGCATGTACTCTATCACAATTATGACCATTGACTTTCCAATCAACGTCTATAACTATTATGTACTTTACCCTTTAGAGTGCATGTCTCACATCATAACTTTATACTTCCCAATCAACAGTTATGGACATGATTCTTTTTTCTTTTTCTCTCCTTTGTTTTTTGTCAATGTGGAAATCTCATCAAGAAATAGATGACTGATATATTTTTTAAGTTGAAAAGTAAAATGGTCGAGTTGGTTAATTGAAATTGTAGACTTTTAAGACTTCATAATAGTGATAAATACTAACAGATTATTTCAACATTTTAAGCCTGCTAATTTGCTAAAGCAATGTTGTGTTACTAGATTCCTCTTTAATCTGTCTAAAACCCAAATAATCCCAAAAGTATGATCTGTTTGGTGTACACCTAAGAATGATTGTTTATCTCTGATCTGCCCCCCTTACATGAAAACCCTTTGTTCTCAAAGCATGGACAATGACATAGCACTAGCCTTCCTGACCTAGTTAAAGTTTAATTTGATTATGAAACTTGGGGAGGTTACAATGAAACTCTTAGCTGTTTGGTAGAAGTTGCCCTTGCCCATGTTAAGAACCAAATCATGCCGAAGCTTAAGCTCTTGGGTACAGGTCCAAAATGGTTTCTTTCTTTCTCTAACTAAACTCAGTTTTTGGAGTTGAGGTTTGACACTCTTTTTCTTGATTGATGACTGTTCACTACCTTTGATATATCTATTTCCCCTTGTTTACCTGTGGCTTGACCATGATACAGGAATTCATATTAGCAAAAGTATTTTAATTTGTTAATTCCAATCAGGTTCAAGACTGGAACTTATTAATTGGACCACTGGTTGACAAGATGTTTGGAGATCCATCAAATGCAACTATTGTCAAATTTTTGAGTTATATAAGTGAAAACCTGGCAAATGTTGCTGATCTTGTATTGCATCATGTTCTGCTACACGTTAAAGAACAGAAGAAGTGAGTATTTCTAGTACATTTTTTTAAAGATCAAATGCTGTCTTAAATCTTTTAAAATAAACAGTATAGCTGTTATATTTTCCTCTTATCTATAATTATGAGCTCAAAAGCTTTAACTGTAAAAACAAAGAGCTGTATGTTGGTGTCAAATATTATAAGAAATCTAGATTTGAAAAGCCAATGGATGATAAAGAAACCTGATGCACTCCACATTGATTGAGGTCAAAGAAGATATTCAAATTGTGCTGTACTTTATAGAGCTGATGGGCATGGGGGCTTACATAATTCTTTGATGTGGCTTGGTTGGTTGGTGTTATAGAATAATAGAACTCTTGAGACCTAAGTGATCTCTAAAAAATTTATGATCTTATTAGCAAAGCTGTGAATGTATGAAAAGCAAAATGAAAATTTGTGCTGTTATTGTATGCTCTTTTCATTCTTATCAGAATAGTCTGTCTGTCATTGGTAAATTAGGATGCATTTGTAAAGTTTTTTTTTTTTAAAGTCAAATGAGATATACTACCTATGTCCCTATATATAAGACTCTTTTCACTTTATTGATTGTCCCTTTTTATAAGACCCTCTTTTAAAAGTTTGGTGCATTAATTATTTTTATCCTATAATACACTTAAATAATTACAGTATTCTCTCTCCAAACATTAATTATTCCTTGGTGGGAAGCAATTTAAGTGGTAAGAGAAATGAAGGGTAATTTTGGAAGAGCACTATAAATAATTGACAAATTTAATGTGATTAACTAAATTAACCACTTTTCTTAAAGGGTTTGAATTAGTTGAAAGGGTCTTATATATAAGGATGGAGGTAGTATTAATCTCACTCATAATCATAGAGTGTGTTCGTTTGGATTATTGCAATACTAAAATCTTTTTGTCCATATATTCTGTCATCAGTGAGTGTGTCTATATGTCTCAAAAGTGGGAGAAATTCATGTGTTGATTAAATCAAAAATTGATGAGTAAACACTAAATGTAAAGTAATTGTGTGAGCAAAGGCTTGCATAATTATTTAATTTGTTGGTGGTAGTTTCTTTCCTGATACATTCTCTATTCTGTTGCAGGATTGATGAAAGTTTCTTATCAAGATGGGAGCAAAGAACCTACACCTGTGATGAGTTTGAAGAAATGCAGCAGTCTCTGTTTGAGCATTTATGCCCTTTGCTCATAATTAAGATTCTTCCCCTGAAAACTTTCAATGACCTCAATTCATCAATTATGTATGGACATCTCAGTCAAAATATAATCCAGGGTATATATTCCTGTCTTGTGTATCTGCCTGTCTGATGGTCTTTTAAACCTTTGCTTTGAGTTCATTATTTTTGTTTTTGTTAATAGTTATACTGTCAGTTTTACCTGGTATTAAAGTCTGTTTATCCAATCTTCTGATGTGTGAATTAAAAGCTCGTGGAATCAGGGCTTTGTCCCTGTTTCTATATGCTCATGAATTTGGCACGGCCCAAATTTGGTTGCTAGCCCACTGAATTGAAATTTTGTAAAAGTTGGATAGAAAGGTACCAACTATGTGATTCTTTTTTATAAAGCTCGTGGACTATGCTTTTACATTTTATGGATATTCTGCTAAATTGTTTAAATAAATATATCCCCTACTGGACCTACACTTGGTAGACTTGTAGTTTAAAGAAAGATGATTGAACAGAGACAGCACAGCCACATTGAAATTTTTAAGTTCTCTCTTTCTTAGTTATATGAAGTCATGACTGTGGACTTCAATCCTATATATAATCTCAGGTTCTTGAGTATTGTGCATAGACTACTGCATGTCTCTATCAGTCTAGAAATTACGTCCTTTTTCATTTAATTATTATATTTTTCTTCTGAAGTTATTACAAGCTATGCATATATTTTTTCATTGCGAGGTAGATGCAGGAAGCAGGGACACTGATATTGATTATGATTGTATCGCTGCTTTCCTTCTAAACAGGTTCACCCTTAAAGAACATAGCCTTTGTCTCCTTCTACTAAACATTACAGGAACCTGATGCATGTCATGGTATTCATTATTTTCAGGGCCTTTTGTGAGTTTGAATTTGAAGAAGTTCGGAAGCTTTCTGCTGAGCTGTGTGGACGCATTCATCCACAAGTAATTTTTTCTTTTATGAATTTTCTGGAAAGACATCCACAAGCACAACCTTGGTTTTATTTACATTTCAGTTTGAGAGATTTTTTGACATTGTTTTGTATACAACATTACAACATGATTGAAAACTTTTAGATGCAATTACTCAATCCTTGTATGAATTTTTGTTTTGATGGAGTTCTTAATTCTGTCAGTTTTCGATAATTGGTTATAATTATTATTACATCGTAAAATGTATAAATCCTTATATTAAACTTGTTTCTCTTTATGGCAGACATCCAATCTGAATCTGGCACCACAGTTAACCTTATTAGTTGTTACCTATTATTGGGAGTTTATTTATAGCACTATTACTTTAACCTTTCTACGCTTTCTGATTCTTTAGGTTCTACTCCCATTTGTTTGCTCCCTGTTAGAGAGGGCTGTTGATTCTAAGAATGTACTGAAGATAAAGGCCTGTTTATTTTCAATCTGCACATCTCTTATGGTAAATGTTTTTCTCCATCATTATTTAAATTGTGTGCTGCTTTTTAGAAGTCTGTTTCAGTTTCTGGCATTATCTGTTTCAATTTGGCTTCCAGTAAGGTGGGTTTTTTGGATTTATAGGTCAGAGGCTGGGAGTCACTTTCTCATCCTTCAATGTATTCGATTAGAAAGATGATTGAAACAGTACTGTTATGGCCTTGTCTGAACGCTGATTCAGGTCCATAAGTATTTAGTTTCTATGTTTCTTTCAGTTTAATTTAAACCAAAACTAATTGTGATGGACATTACTTTTTCTCAGTTTCTAAAGCACAACATGGGTGCATTGATTGTCTAGCATTGATGATATGTGCTGAGCTACAAGCTAAGGAATCAATAAACAATTCCATTCCAGACACAGTAAGGGCTCTTGGGAAGAAAGGTATTATTGATGTGTGTTTTCCTGAATATAAGCATGAATGCATGATACTACTGGGTAGTTGAATGTGGCTTCATCTCAAATCTGTTGAGTCTGCTGCTGCAGGGAATTCCGTTGTCACCTATGTGATCAATCAGTTCTTTAATAACAAGAATGAACAAACTTCAACTCCAGAGTTTGGGGATGAAAACTCAGAATTTGTTGCTGCTGTTTCTCTTTCTTTTTGTCTGTGTATGGGTAATGTTCTCATTAGCACTTGCCAGAAGATATCAGAATCTTGCAAGAAGCCCTTTGCAGCACAAGTTATTCCTTTTCTCCTTCATTCTCTTGAGGTACCAGCACATATTTAGATCTAGATTGCCTGATAGCATGAGTTTAATAGAGTTTTAGTTCTTGAAACTTCAATGTTGCTTGGTTATTGTTGAAAATCAGAATATGATATTCTGATTTATTAATAATAGCGGTTTATAGGCACATAATCTTCGATTTAGAGGAAACAAAACATCCTCTATTTATGTATAATTAATGTAACCAAACCTATATAAACCCGCATCCGCTGGGTATTCAAACACAGTTTTCAGTCAATTATCCCTTTGTTTTCTCCTATTTCAACAGTTATGAAACTAACTATATTTGGTCAACAGTTTGAAACGAAGTCAGAGATTAGAGCAGCATGCACCCAGGTCCTATTTTCTGCCGTCTATCATCTAAGATCTGCAGTTCTTCCTTATGCATCTGACCTTCTCAGAATGGCACTAAAAGCCCTGAGGAAGGAGTCAGACAAGGTAAATTACCTTTGCTCCTCTACATTAATAATACCATATATGTAAAGTTATCAGAATAAACAATTTTGCACAAGTCTCTTATGTATGTTACTTGCTAGATCTTGGGGTCCTTGTATTGAACATATTGGTGGTGACTGTCTGTCTGTCTGTCTGGATTGTGGCATGAAACTAATTACCAGGTCATTTAATAAGATTTTCACTGACCTTGTGCAATAACGTTTATCTGAACATTTAATAAGTTTCTGTTATTCTATTCCTATATATGTAGTGACTTCGTGGAAAATATGGAGAATATTTCTTTAAATTAAAAAGAAGGTAACCAATAGAATTAAGGCAATCCAAATGTTGGGAGAAAGGTTATGGATGACAGCTTGGTAAAAAGTGGACAAATATATAAGCTGATATGGCTTTCTTCTGAGTGGAGCCATATTATTTTCTCTTGACGTGTGAGAAAATGTCGTACAATGTTGATGCATTTTTAATGTTCAACAGGAAAGGATGGCAGGTGCAAAGCTAATAGCATCACTTATGGCCAGTGAAGATATGATTTTGGAAAACATATCAGTTGGACTATTACAAGCAAGGTCTGTACTCTCAACCATATCTTCGTCAGATCCTTCACCTGAGTTACAACAGCTATGCTGCAAGTTGCTAGCATGCATATCTTCTCCGTGAGTTGCAACAAACTTTTTTTCAAGTTTATTACAAAAGATCTCATTTAGTTGTGGTATCACTCTTCTCCCCTTTTTTTATTTATTTGTTCAGTGTACATAGTTCACTTTTGTATGTGCAGATAAAATATTTTTGAGATAGGTTTCATTGCATACTTGAATAGTCATAGGAAGTATGCATTCCCATGATCATGTTGTATACAATAGCTGTTAATATCAGTTTAATGTCAAATTCAGGGATATGTACACATCCATATTTTTATTTTTTTGGTACAGACTATATTATTTCTTTTATATCGTGTATTACTGTCCTGTTGCTCCTTTTTGAAAATGAAACATTTAAGATGAAATGAAAAGCTACATCGCAGCATTATGCAAGAGTTCAACTTGCCAATAGTTTTCTTATGGAAAAACAAGGTTTTATGAAGAGTGTGGTATGGAAGAAAAAGACAAGAAATTGTCACACTATTTTTCTGAGGATTGATGGGGTATATTTAGTGAGAAAGACATTTTATATGAGAATGTAAGAAATAAATTTTGGCAATATAATTATATGGATGATGAAGATTAAAAGCTTTTCAAAGTCACACGATCATTAAAAAATAAAAGTCTCATGACTTTAAAAATTCACATGAATAGAGCGTATTTTAATCTTAATCATGCATGATAAGATTTAATGGTTAATATATATTATATCCTCTTTAATATAAAAATGTCTTCATTTACGAATAAAAAACCATTTATGATTTATCAGAAAACAATTGCTTTGCCTATGTATCCAAAATGACGTGATATTATTTTATTAGCAATATAGATTCCATCATCTTCATTAACGAAATAATTGATTCATCATAATCCAAATCCAACATTATTCCTCGCTCTCTCACTCTCACCAAAATCCAAAACAAGAAAAATAATAATGCTGCAACTGGCGTTCGCTGTGGCCTTCTCTGCTTTGCCTCTCACTTTGTATATTCCTCCCATACGCAGTTTCAACCTCTTCGTCCACACCCTCCAGATCTTTCTGCAAGATTTCTCTCTCTTCTCCTTTCGCCCTTTTCTTCGCATCAGACTCGCCATCTCTCGCATCTTCAACTCCATCATCCACGTAACCTGGTAGATCACATCCTCTCTCTCTCTGTTCTTTTTTCTCTCTCTTTGATTGGATCCAAAAAGAATTTGAAACTTTAGGGGTTTGCTGTGTAACAATTTGTTGCTGCCATGACGTGATTGATTGATGAATAAAGAATAAAAATCATTAACTTGTTAGATATTCTCCCTTATTGGCTTGGTTAATATTGTGTTTTTGAATTGCATCGCTGAATAATTTGGGTTTTTGATTGTTGTGGTTTGAGCCAACTGCAATTTCGCTCCATAGGATTTACTGAGACGAGCTCCAATCAAATTTTCGATTGTCGTAAGCGAAAAGACATGCTGACAAGGAAAATTGCAGTATTGATTAAAAAAATACAGTTAAATTCATAAGAAATCATCTCGTTGTGATGAATTGTGAGTAATTACTGTAAACGTTATAAAATTTTATCATAAACACATAATAATTTGCAATTATATGATATAGTGAAACCACCAACTACGGAATTGTGTTAAATATATTATAAGAGAATTTTATTATTTATAATAATTCTACTGAAGTAAGATGATCTTCTGTAAAAATGTGTTCTATATAAAAAAAATTGATATTGTAAAAATCTTTTATACGTTTCCATGCATAAACTATGTATATCCGAATGCCAATGCTTATCTAATTCTTTGGTATCGAAGAAAAGTTATATCACGAGGAGTACAACTTATGCAACACTTTTTTCTAACTATCTTATCCCTTATTTATGTTCTTCTCTTTATCTTTGTATTGTATACATTTTTAAATGAAAATATTATATAAATATAATTTCTGTTTGAAGAATTAAATGCATTTTAGATTTTAGTTTTTACATTGATGACTTCCATTTCAGCTAGGATTACAATGGGTTAGTTGGGAGAATATCTGTGTTTTTCTCCTGTGGGGTTTCCTTTGACTATTTGGTTTTGATGTGTGGTTGGTCTTTTCTACATGACTTTTCTCCTGTTGGACGGTGGCTGGTGCATGTGTGGCACGTCGAGGGCCAATGGCTTTTAAGTTTTTGGGTTAGTTGCAGCATTGTATCAAAACCAAGTTTGGTCGTAAGATCACACACGTTAAATTAAAACTGAAAAATGTAACTTGCATGTTAATCTCATTATTAATCTTAAGTTTTATTATAACTTTTGTTTTTGAGATAGGAACTTTGATAAAAAAAAATCATTTTAATTTAACTAATTTAAACTAAAATTAATTCTGTAAATTTTAAATTATCTAAAACCATTTTTTTTCTGCAATCTGATCGAACTTAAACAGTATACCAACAAGTTATTGCTGTGGATAAAATTTAACTTGAATTCCTTAAGGTACCTAAATTAAATCTTGTTGAAATAAAAAAAAAAATGATTGGAGCAATAAGAGTGGTTAGTTAGATTCTTTTCCCACTAAAAGCAGGAAAAAAAAAACTCAAAACAGTTTCATAAATTCTAAACCATGAATGGCTGTTAGTTGAAATTACTAATTTATCTATTTAAGAATATTGGAATTGTGAAAAATTATAATATAATAATTTTAGTTTTTAGATCTTTGACTTTGTGAATGTGATACTTGTTTATTATATTTTAATTTGTAAATCATATTTAACATAATATGTTAGTCTATATGATGATATTAATAATAATACAATTTCTTCATGTATTTTTTTAAAAATTATTTAATTACATGTAACAATTATAAATAATATATTTAATATTTTATTTAATAAAAATGTTAGCTTATAAAAATATTAAATTTTAAAAATAATATATAAATTTAAATGTTTTGACCCTTCAATCCAATCCAATTCAAATCATTTGTAAACTAATTGATTTGAGCTAGATTTAAATTTTTTTTTCTTAAAAAATTAATTAAAGTAATTTTTTGAAAATTAATTGAGTTGAATCATGCATTTACTAAAATCCAATTCAAACAATCCAATCCAATCCAAATGGTTTGTAAACTAATTGATTTGAGCTAGATTTAATTTTTTTTCTTAAAAAATTAATTAAAGTAATTTGTTGAAAATTAATTGAGTTGAATCATGCATTTACTAAAATCCAATTCAAACATGTTAGTTGAGTCGTACACCGGTTTGTTGTTACTTACCACTATTTCAACAAACTGACGGAAACCAACCAATTGCGTAGCAAATGTAAGTAGTATGTTGTTACGATAATGATTTTTCTGTGTGTGTGTGTGTGTGTGTGAATATTAGGATAATGAAGCTGACTTTTCTAAGATTAATTAATTTACTTTCTCATCAAGAAATTATTTGTTTGATCTTTAGCCACCTTAAATCATATCCTAATTATGCTGAGAAGTAGGGTCCTAGTGTCCTAGTGTCATTATTGACTCATTAATACAAAATTTGGTGATGAGAAGTAGGGTCACAGGGAAGATGTGGCAGATGGGACATCTTCGCAAAGCCAAACATTAAGATATTCTTATTTTAATTAGAAGTAAACAAAAGTAATACCTATTTTAATGTTGCTGATGCAGTGACATTGTTGCTGATGACAACGGATTGCAGGTTGCCATATTCCCCACTCTTCGCCCTCGTCCTTCTATGATTATTACAATTCTTACGGGTGGGAGTTATTAATGATTTAACATAACATAAAATAAAAAGAAAATATGTATGGAGTATCATAAAATTTTAAAAATATTAATTGTATTCTTATAATTTTTTATTAATTTAGTTTATATACAAATAAAACATTTTTTTAATGTCTTAAGTGATAATTTCCTTAGACAGTCTTCTAAGGTGACTAATAACTTATGAAGATTACTTATGTTTTATTTTTATATGAATCAAATTAATAAAAAAAATTATAAAAATAAAATTAATATTTTTCAAATGATTTAATTATTCATTTAATTCTTATAGTTTTTACACTTATTTCTTTTAATCATTTAAGTGAATTTTTTAATTTCTGAAGTCTATCTTTTAATTCTTAAAAGGTCTTTGTCGTTAAAATTCATTAACTAATAAAATTAAAAAAAATAACTATAAAAACCTTTTAAAAATTAAAATATAAATTTTAAAAACTAAAAAATTCACTTATTAAACTTCAAAAACTACAACATTCACTTATTAACTACAAAGATTAAAATGGATAAATTTAAAAATTATAGAGACTAAGTGAGTAATTAAATCTTTTCAAATTTTACAAGAATCTCAAACATATTTTACTCATAAAAAATACAAAAAAACCAACATTATATATAATAATTTTGTTTAAGAATTTACATTTTTTTACAAAATGAAAATAATATAACTAGTTTAATTATGCTGTTGGAATAATGTATTTATATAAAAAATTATTATATAAATAAAATATGTTTTTAAGAATTTTTATTAGAATTTAATTTAAATGTATTGTAAAAGATTTTTATATTGTCCTATAATAATAGATTAACATCTACAATAAGATGATTGGGCTTTATAATAACAGTACTTTAAAAATCATCTTTAGAATAATTAATAATTAGTTAATAATAATTTTCTTAATGATGACAGTATATAAAAGTTTAACTATTACTATTATTATTACTATTTGTAAAAAGTAATTGTAAAAATAATATAAAAATATATTTTTATCTCATCTCAAACTGAAATAAAGGTATAATATAATATAATGAATATTTTTTAAAAAATGAAGTATTCTTATTTTAATTAGTATTATTATATAAAAATAATTTATTTCAAAAAAATTTATGAATACTATTAATATATAAAATATCAATTTCGTTTCTAAGTATTATGTTCTCTTTTTTTTTTTTTTCAGAAATTATGTTCTCTCCTACAAGGCCGTGTAAGCCATTAGGCCACTGGGGCATCGGTCTTGGGCCTCTAATTTTTTAGGATCTCAATATTTTTATGCATTTTTTAAAGAAATATTTGTCATTAATTTTAATTATTAAATGATAAATTAAGTTATAGTATGATATATTATTTGGTATTATTTTTATTAATAAGACCACAAATATTAAATATAGATGTAAGTATTATTATAAATAATTTAAGTATATTTTTTTATTTATTTAAAAAAATTAAGCAAATTATTTTATATCTATTTTGCATCCTACCTCTTTCCTCTATACAAATATATTATTGAAATTAATATAGAGTTTAAATTTAATGAATGAATCTATAATTGATATATGTGAAGAAAAAAAATATTTGGTGTAAATGTTGATGTCAAGATCATACATTTAACAAAAATTCTATTTGTATCAATCATTCCGCATTTAAATGTACATGTTTAATTGAAAGTCAATTTAAATACATTTTCAAATATGAAATCATGTTCAATTTTTTATTTGATTTCTAAAAATTAAAAAAAATCAGATGAAAATAAATTGAAAAACTCTTGATTCATTTTTAAAAATAAAGTTTATAGAATTTTATTGACAATTTCTAAATTAGTTGTTATTGATGAAAGAAATTTTTTAAAATTAAATTTTTTTAAATCATATCTAAAATCAACAATATTACAAGATAGATTTAATGAATTAGTTATTTTATCTATTGAAAGTGAAGTGTTAGAATTGCTTGATTATAAAACTCTGATAAGTGATTTTGTAGCTAAAAAAACTAAAAAATTAATATAAAAATTAATATTTTATATAATATACTAAGTTTCTTTAAAATTCTTTTAAAAAAAAAGACTATTTAACATTTTCGTCTTACATCATAAAATATCTGTACACGGCCTCCTCTCCTCTCCTCTCCTCTCATCTGTAGTGCTTAAAATAATGAAATTATATTAATGGTTCTTAAAGTATTAAATATCCATAAGTTTAGTCCCTATGCTAATATATTTTACTAACGTCAAGGTATTAGTTTCAGCCATTGAATGCCTATAAAATGTAATACCCCATATAAAATTAAATTATTTAATACCCATATCAAATAATTCAGATAAGCAATTTTTTTGACGGTTTTAAACGGTAAGAAAATGCAATAAAATAATAATAATAATAATAATAATAATAATAATAATAATAATAAAGAGCACTGCTATTGAGTACAATTTTTTTATTTTTGCACGAATCATATGAATAGATGTGTGGACGGTTAACCCTTTTTTAAAACAATAAAAAGTAAAAAGTAAAAAAAATATAAAATAGATTTTTATAAAAAAAAATGCATTGATATTGTTTTCACAAAATGGACTTCATACTAAATAGTACTATTCATAATAAAATTAATGTGGCATCATCATCTAATAGATGAAGGATCATTTTGAGTTTATTCGTAAACATAAAGAAAAAATGAAAATTTTAAAATATAAATGACTAAAAAGAAAAAAAAATCAGAAACATAACAAAAAAATCCTATTTTGAAACTCACTTTAGGCTTACGAATGTGTTGGGCTGTCGCTGAAATCAAGTGAAGAGTATCTCATGGGATACAAGTAGGGGTGAGAATAGGCTAGGTCGACCTATAAGGACCTACGACCTGGCCTACATAAAGCTTGGTCTGGCCTGGCCTATTCAATTAAAAGGCTAGGCTCAGGTTTTTTTAAAAGCCTATTAAATTAAATAGGTCAGGCTTAGGCTTATTAAAAAGCCTTATAAGCCTGATAGGCCGGTCTATATATATATATATATATATATATATTATTTTTTGGATACAATTAAATATTTTTTAAAAAAAACTAGTAGATTCCATTCCTATAATTACAAGGTGTGAGTCATGTATTCCTTTATATTTCTCATTATTTTTATTAGTTTTCTTATTAACAGTTCCTTTTTCTATTCCTATTAGGTTTTCTTTTTCTGTGATTACGTTCCTGTATTCTAGAACAAATAAAAATCATACCATATCTTATTACGTTCCCATACAAAAATCATATCCTATCATATCATGTATGAGGTTTTCTTTCGTTTTAGATTATTTGATATCATTTGGTGATTTCTGTTTATATTATTAATATATTTTTAGGACTACCAACTAAATTAACGTTAGATTAAAAATTAAGGCAAATTATATATTAAGGCCTTGTTTAGCCTATCATAGAAGGTGTGTTATTTTTTTTTTGATAAAAACAACTAAGAATATTAAAGATTTAATGTGAAGAAGATTTTTAAATAGGTTTTTAAATAGGCTACCAGGTCAGGCTAGGCTTTTAAAAAGGTCAGACCGAGTCAAAATAAAAGCCTTTGATAGGCTATAGGCCAGGCTCAGGCCTCAAAAATTAATCGTAGGCTAGGCTCAGACCTTTTAAAGCCTGGTCTGGCCTGACCTATTCCCACCCTTAGATACAAGCATGAAATGTGTTCTTAACCCCTCTCTAGTGGATTTGGGCCTACGATCATGAATCAAGCTAACGTGCTGACCCAGTGCCCTCAAACTCAATAAATCCAGAATTTCAATAGTATATATGTCAATCACAATCAGCACGATGCCTCAACATACATATGGAGCTGAACGTTGCTAAAATACAACATTGAATGTAACCAATGATGACATTGAACATTATATGCAGCCTATTCTATGGACCAGGCACATTCTTTTGTTTATTTTTTATATCAGGACTTGAGGTGTGTGCATATCATCCCTCTCAACACGATAAGCAGGGATGAATCTACTTAGTAGTGTTTGGGGGAAATTGTTCCCACTAGTGTTTAATTTCTTTTCAATATAGTATATATTTATACTTACAAATTGCTCTCATAATTTGAAATATAGTTTAAAAAATCAATCCATAATATAAATATTGCTCCCATAATATAAAATTTCTGGGTCTGTAACTTATAAGCCATGCAGCTTCTTCAGCTGTGGCAAAAGAACCAAGCTAGTGTGTGCATATCAATGGTATCCCCAATGTATTTAAAAAGGCTCTCTGGGGAAGATTATCTCATTCATCTCGGACTCTGTTGAAATAAATTTCTCCATAAACACTTGTAAAGAAAGAAGGCAAGAAGATAAAATGAATTAATGTGCTGCTTGCAGTCTTTTATCCTTTCTTTTAGGAGGAGACAAAACACCCTCAAACTTCATGTACATTTGATTGTATCCTCAGTTCATTTTAATTAGCTTAAGGTATTACCTTTACAAAATTGAGCATCCTATTGTGGTTTTACCTTTACATAATATTCAAATGATTAGTACAATATGTAGGTTTGGTTGCTTTTGTAAGATTGTTGATCACGTATTCCTTAATTATGATATTTCGTCACCAATGTTAAGCTTATATTCTGATATTTTCTCCACTCCTTTAATTGCCAGCTGGTTTCTTTGTCATAAGGATAACTATGTCATAATCATTAATGTTGTCTTCTAAGCATATAACTGCATCATCATTTATCACTCACATTAATATTTTTAGTTAGCCGCTATGGCTATCACTCATCACAATGTAACCATGTTAATGTTATCATTCGGTATATGATATGGACATTCTGGGGGGCATGAGTGATAATCACGATGGCATGCAATTAGAGATTAGAGAGCAAGCATGGGATAAAGGTGACCTAAGTCTCGAGAATCAGGCCGTGTATGGCAGGACAACATGTGAAATATAGTTCGTGAATTGCATAGTGTTGTTGAGTTGAGGTGGATCTTATTTAAAACACTTCTCCTCAAGGACAAATTATTCAACTCTATTGTATATGGAATCCAAGGATGAGTGTCAGAGTTCATTCAAGACAATCACTGTATCACTTGGAAAATAAGTCTTGCAAATATTCTAGTCGCCACCTCAACAACATTAATTAATTCAATACTTTTTTTTTCTCTCTCCCATCTCTTGTATCATCAGAATCACTGTCTTTAATCTACATCTATATAAAAACATAGAATAAGGTTATTGTGGTGCCAAATAGGAGCTTTGTTGTGTAACAATCATGCCAACTGGGGTAGGTACGGAAGTACCAAACCCTTGGACGCAATAGGATTGTCATTTTATAGTTCAAGGACATTCTCCTGCGCTAGGCATTGTCAACGTCGAGGCGTACTACTATTACTCCAAATCCTCTTAAACTTGATCCCACTAATCATTCAATTCAGAATCATTGGTCAATTAAGCTTTGAAGATTTGCATAAATCATTATCCTCATAGTAAGAGGTACATATTTATATTTATTTCTTTGTCTTAATTGAGTAATAAGTAGTATTCAATGGATCATCCATGCACCTAGCTCCAGATAAATTTTGACCCGTGAGTGGCTAACAAAAATAAAAAAGGATATGTAAAATAAAATGGCTAATCAATGAAAGACAACGTTTAAGGGCTTATCAAGTATGGCATTAATTAAATTATCTTGCATGGGCTATCAAGTATGATTAGAAGGTAATGCATTAACTCAAAAGTAGTCATAAGTGTATAATATCTTGCATGGGCTTAAGATTAAATTATTTGAGCAATACTTAAATTTGATTTTTATTAGAAATAATTATTGATCAATTTTTATTTATGTCCTGATCGAACTCTGGATCAATCATAATCTCTTTTTCATAATGAATCAAAGAGTTAAAAATAAAAAAGTAAAGGTTTAGTCGACCATCAAATAAATTTATATTACATGCTTATCAAGATTCATCACCCTCCATTGAATCCTTTTGGCTTTCTAAGGAACAAAATGCTCGCTTAACATTCCCCTTTTAGTCAACAAAAGTTAGAATTACTACCACATGTTAAGACCATGCATGCATATACACTAATACACATCAACCGGTGGTGGCAGTACCAAGGCTTTAACATAAAAGAAGACGACCAAAAAAAATATTGATAAGTAATTAAAAAAGAAAAACAGGATTTGAAACAATCACACCGAGTACACAGTCAATAACGGTCACATGCGCTTTGCTACTTCTCTAAACGTGAAAACATTTACACCAACCTACACTCCTTGCTCCTACATATCCCGCGCCTTACATGCAGTTCCAAGTATCACCAAACCAAGCAGTGTGATACTCATACTCAGTACTCACAGCACCACTTTCAAGTGTTCAAAGTTCAACTATCCCAATATCGACGAACCATGGATACTTGCAAGAAGTCCCCTTTGAAGCCATGGAAGAAAGGGCCAACAAGGGGGAAAGGCGGGCCCCAGAACGCCTCCTGCGAGTACCGAGGCGTTCGGCAGCGAACTTGGGGCAAATGGGTTGCTGAGATAAGAGAGCCAAAGAAGAGAACCAGGCTCTGGCTTGGTTCTTTTGCCACAGCTGAAGAAGCTGCCATGGCTTATGATGAGGCTGCTAGGAGACTCTATGGTCCAGATGCATACCTTAATCTCCCCCACCTGCAACCCAGGTCCACTTCAACTATCACGTCAGGAAAGTTCAAATGGTTCCCTTCCAAGAACTTCATTTCAATGTTTCCTTCCTGTGGATTACTCAATGTAAATGCTCAACCTAGTGTTCATTTAATCCATCAGAGGCTGCAAGAGCTTAAGCGAAATTCAGTTGTGAGTCAATCCTCATCTAGTTCATCCAATGATCCAAAGGCAGAAATTCAGAATGTAGACAGCAAAAATCACGGAGAAGATGAAAATCCTCCAAAAGATGTTCAAACATCATCAGAGGAGGTGCTTGGAGATCTTCAGGAGAAACCCCAGATAGACCTCCATGAGTTTCTTCAACAGATGGGAATACTTAAAGAAGAAAGACAGTCAGAAAGAACTGATAGCTCAGGAAGTTCAACAGTGCGTGAAGCTGTGTTGACAGATGACTGTGATCATTTGGGAGTGTTTTCTGACAAGAGTGTTAACTGGGAGGCATTGATTGAGATGCATGGACTTGCAGGTATTCAGGAATCAGAAGTCACTCAGCTTGAAGCATATGAGCCAAATGATGATCTAACTTTCTCAACTTCCATTTGGAACTTTTAAGAAACTTAGCATATAAGCCTAAGCAATAGATCACAAGGTTTTGGTTATCCAACTACTCTAGTCCTGTATATGTCTGCAGCATTTCAATCTGTCGGCAGCACTGTAAGAGTAAGAAAGTAGCTAGAATAGAAGACTACTAGTGAGAAAGGAGCTTATTTCAGTAGTTGTGACAGCAAATGGAGAAAATAATATCAGTCTGCGTATTATTAGCAATTTAGGGAATTGTTAACTTTTAGCTTTCTTCTGTTACCTCCTCCTTATGCTTTGTTATCATAGGGGTGTCAAAATGGCTCAAACGCAATAGACTGACTCGATTAACCCAATATAAAATACAAGTTGGACTAAAAAAATTTAAGCTCAAAAACATTTTGGCACAACCCATCCCAACCTGGTAGCCTGACACTGATTAGAAAAATTAAAAATAAAAATTGAGCTTTTATTTATTTGTGATGTTCTATACTTTTTGTGATATCATAAACTCCTACGTTATTTTGTAATGAGTTTCTAATTTTTTATTATATTGAGCTCTGATTTTTTTAATGAAATTCATCAAGTTGCGACCTGTGAATATATTACGTATTGAATAACTATATTTAATGGATTAATTTAAAAGTATGATAATGTTATCGTTAGTTATTAAAATAGTATAATGTATTTAAAAAATGATCATTGTACATAAACAATATCATTTATGTTGTTAAGAAATTAACAAGTGAATTTCAAAAAACAAAAAACATGGACCCATGGCTAACCTTATTCGGCCCCAAACCCGTAAAGGTTGAGTTAACTAAACAATGATTGTTGCTTCCTGCACTTCCCAAGTTGCTTACTGCACTCTTTCAGGAATGTTTTTCTCCTTTCTTGATTGGTCATTCCAGAAGCCAAAAAAGAAAGTTGATCCCGGAAGATAAAAAGTGAGTGCAGGAAGCAAATGGGAAGTGCAAGAAGCAGTGGCCATCAGAAATTACTTGCAAACAAGTAAAGGCCCAAAAATATGATGGCCCATCATGGTGGTTCAGCCAGCCAGTTTGACCCACAACCCGTAAAGGACAGAGTTAGGCTAAATAATTACTGACCCAAAAATATAATGACCCGTAGCTCAAATCGATAGCTTAGTATATCACATTGATTTGAAACTTATTGAAAATCATAAAATTTAATGGATCTCACATCTTATTTAATATTTTTCTCTCTTAATTTTATAATTTTTAATAAATTCTAACCAAATAAAAATATCTCAATAGAGAATGTATTCCTATTACTCTTTTAATAATAATAATCGTATCCAACTTGGTAAAGTTGGCTAGACGCAATTGGGTTCAGTAAAAAAACCATTTTTTTAAGGATATTATTCTCCATGATATCCCTTTTAATAATGTCTTTAGTCCCCCTCTGCTTCGTAAGATTAAAAATCATGCAATCTATTTCCCTGATAATATAAGTTTCGATGAAGTATTTTAAATTAAAACTGGCATGGTTACAAGTATCATATCATATACTACATATAAAAAAGAAACGTAAAGAGAAGGGACTCAAATCCATCTCCACCTTATTCTGAAAGTTATATTGTTTGTTAACAAAATCAAAGTAATAACATTACTAGATACCAATAATTTTTTTCTTCTACATAAAATGGTTCTATAAAAATTATCTTTTTTCCATTCCAAATAGCTCAGGAAAGATTTTAGAAACCTTCACAGATCTACTAGCAAAATCAACTAATTGATCACATGCGAGTGCAACAATAGAAATCTTAACCTTGTGAATCTGGCCTACTCATTCTGGTACTCAGATGCACTCAGATATTCACCATGCTCCTCAAAATACTCAATCAATCGCTTTAGAAATCCATCACCACTGACTGTCTCTGTGTCACTGACAAGACAGCATTGCCTTCTGGACCGTGTCACAGCCACATTCATTCGCCGGTGATCACTCAGAAAGCCAACCTGAAACATATTTCCAAATCTCTCTTATTCTTCACAGCATGCTACCAAAATCAGCCACATAAGGCATATATAACAGGCTTGTTAGAAATACCTCTTTTTTTGAATTTGATCGAACCATTGATATAATAATGGCTTCCTTCTCCCTTCCCTGGAAACCATCAACTGTTGAGATTTCAACATCCTTCAGCCGGTCCTCCTTGTTTTTCAACATCTTGAGTAAAACAACCTGCCATACTAGTAACCAGGAGTTAGGAAAAACATTTACCATATTGCCATCCTTCATAAAAAACACTAGAATAAAGAGCTTGGGCCTGCAGATCAATTATAAAAAAGGTTCACACTTCACATAGAACAATTTCATACATAGAACAATTTCATACCTGGGCAGCATATGGAGTAATAATTCCAATATCAGAAGGAATCACCCCACTTTGCACTAGTCTCTTTGCATGAGCCACAGTAACCTCAGCTTCACCTTCATTAAAGGTGCTATCTTCTTCATCTTTCTTTTCTTCCATGTCACATCTGAATCTCATCAACATAAGCAGTTTGATCACATTTGAATATCAAACCATCTATATTAAATTCATATGAAATATAATGAACTCTTTCTCTTAAGCTTCCTCATACCAGTTTGGTCATATGCTAAATTCTTGATTAGATAGAAGAAACCAGTATACCCATCTCTGAATATAGATGATTCAAAACACCAAAACATTATAAACGAAATGATGGTATATCAATTTTCATTAGGAAGAGAATGGCATGCCTTCATTCCACATGTCCCTCCTAATCAAGCAGTTCTGAGAAGATAGAATTTTCAACAAGGATATAATCCAACATACCCAGCTGTGTCTATGAGAAGGAGGGTTGGTTCAGTTGAAGTTGTCCGCTTCACACCCTCAAGATCATATAACATATGTGCAGTAACACTAGGATGAGCCTTGATCTGTTATCACAAAATGCCAAGCATAATGATCAAATAAAATGTTTACACCCCCCACCCCCCCAACATAATAGAATTTTGCAGTTCAGGATTGATAAATTATGCTTTGTAGTGGCATATAAAGATTGCTTTACAATGAATGCAATCTTGAGACACACTTTAAAAACTGGGAGTACCTTACTGTTGTAAAGCTCTTTAGAAGACCAATCCATGATAAGTTCATGCATACGGTACTGGACAGTAAGCATCGATGTGATTTCATCTCCATACACTTCTGCAAGTCGTTCAAAGAGCGTTCTTCCTAAGCCTTTCTTCTCGGCTTCAACACTTTGAATGGTTGGAGGAAGTTGAAGATGGTCCCCTGCAAGTACACATCTTGAACCCTAAAACAATGAACTCTTCATTTAATTCATTATAATCAAAACAACATCATGTAATGATTAGAAGGATATATATTTTAATGCTGAATCAAACCCAGATGTAGTACCAAGCTTTAAGTTTTTCCATTCCAGAGCAACTTCTCTTTTGTAAAAGATAGTACATTTTGGTATTTAACTTTCCTTATAAAACTTTCAATTTAATTCAGTTCAGTTTGATATTTGATTTATATATTTTATACATTCTGTTGTGTTGAGTCCAGGACACTATACATATACGACACTATTGGAGAAATGGAGGATACTGTTGGAAAACACTATTTCTCTTATAATCATCATCAAAGGAAAAATCAGTTCAGGATCAGTAATAGTACTTGATGCAATAAAACTAAATATATTTTTAGTTTTCAAATTCTGGTGCGATTTTATTGTCTTAAATAACCAACCTTGTTTTTATTTCAATATCTTTTAGGGGTTCCTAACAATATCACTTCTTCATTTTCCCTCCCTCTCCCACCTACCACACTGGTGGTAATATGAAGTGTTCAAACAGCAATAAAACATGACATTTGCTTGTAATCATAAGATAAAAAGAAGTCTGAAATCTGAATGCACTAGTCTTATATTCTTTTTCACACTACCTTCAGCAGAGGTATCCAGCATGCTATCTCAAGTGCTTGAGCAGCTTCATCAATAATCACCAAATCAAATGAAGTGCTGTCTAGTTTCTTAGAGAAAGCCCCAATCAAAGTAGTTAATATTACATCTGCACTTTTAAGTACATCTGTTACAGCAAGCTGCTGCCTTTTACGTTCTTCTTTGGATAGAGTCCTAAGTTCCCTTTGTATGTCCTTTCTCGTATTTCTGTCTTTGGTTTTCAGTAGCTTTCCATTCAATGCCTGAAAAAAAATAGGCTATATCATGTGAAAAGTAACATTGGATAATTATATTATTAAGCTAACATGAAGTAATGCTGACATCAATGCTAGCATCTGAAGTAACAGTCTCCGAAACATCAGCTAGATGAAATTAACAATGCTGGTAAATGGTATAAAATGAAAGTTAAGATTCAGATCTGTAACTTTTGTTCTAAAACTTACCTTCATTTCTTTCCGAATGTCGTTTGCAAGACCACTATTATCTCCTCGTAGTACCTAATATCAGAGAAATTCAATATGGAATGGTGAAAACAAGTGTGATCTATGACATAAATTTGAAGAATGCCAAATACTAAGTAACTCGATCCATCATCTGACACTTTGTGCAGAATTTTGCTTAAAGAAAACTTTTTGCATTTTTAAGCTGCTTGGTAGTTGTGAAATTGGCTATCATTTCCAGAGAGCAATTTATCTGTCCAGAGTCTTTGGGTTTTTTTATTATTTTCTCATTAGAGGGCTTTGTGGCAAGGAATGTAATGTTCTTTGGCATTGTGTTTTGGATGTAGGGAATTTGGCATTTGTGCAAGGAAACTGCCAAAAAATTTAACCAGATTTCCCCCCCTTCTCATCTAGTGTGGGACAGAGTTGTTTTCTTGCTTATTATGTGATTGGACCATGGTTATTAATGGGGGTTTTCTATCATGGATCTCTAGAGAGATTGCAGAGCTCTTTTGAGATGACAATTTTGCCTTGTTTAGAGAATATGTATATAACACTGACATAAATTTGGACATTTTACTGATGTTATTGTGGAATGGTAATAAAAATATGGGATAGAAATAGTTTAGTGTTTAAATAAGTTGTCACAATGTACCTGAGCATCCAGTGCACTGTCCAGTACTTGAGGCAATAAACGTGCAGGATGACCCAGTCTCACCAGCTTAACTCTAGCAGAAAACGTCATCATGAATGAGTATCAAGTATCAACAAATGATTTTACACACCTGATGAAACCATACCAAAAGGAGAAAGCACATCTCACCACAGAGTGGGCAAAAACAACAAAAAGTAAATAAGAACAGGAACATTAAAAAAATAGTTTCCAAATTATAAACTTCACAAGACATATTACTTTCTGAAGAGGGTGAATTTTGTAAGAACGTATTCCTTTTCTTCTAAATTACTGGTTCTATGGACAAATGTTTTACAATACAAAACATTGTTTATCTACGCTGTCAGATGTTGAAGCTACTATAGCAAGTCACAGTGCTTCAATCTGATTAAAACCAGTCAATTATTATAGGGTCAAACAGATAATAAAATATTTTACCTATGTGGAACTAGCCGCTCAACAATGTTGTCAACAGCAATATTTGAGGCAGCACAAGCAAGAATCTTAGATCCACGCTTCACTTCTTGTAATATAATTTCTACAACTGTTGTAGTTTTTCCTGTTCCAGGTGGTCCATGCAGCAAGAACACGTTCTTCGATGATAGAGCTTTCGAAACTGCTTCTTTCTTTGGAGATAAAACAGAAATACATAATTTTGTGAGCACGAGGCAGAAGTGCAAAGCAGAAAAAGATGACCTACTTGTATATTCTGCATTGGTTAATTGATTTGATACAACCCCAAGCCACTCGAATTTGACTATAATATAGTTATATAGAGCATGCCCTAGAAATCTGTAATATTCTAGCTTATTTATATGGTGGTAATAAATAAAATTCATGTAACTTCAGGATCAAAATTGTGAGTTCTTTTAGTTATGATTACACAACAAATAGAACCTTAAAGTTATATTCTGTTAATTCCTGTGATGTTTGTCATAGGTTTTAAAGTAATCCAGTTAAGACCTTAAAAATAATAGGAAATTTCAAAAATTGAGAATGGTGCCAAAATGCAAAATAATTATTATGAAATATTTTTTAGAATCATGATTTAGAATGCTTGAACAAAAAATATCTAGAATGGTTGAGTACTCAAGTGATTAATGAAGTAAATATTTCCAATTCTTTTTCTGAACATTAATAATCAGTAGAGTGGTTAATGTTCCTAAACTGAAAATAATTTTGCTTGGAGTCCCTAAATCACAATTCTTTTAGTTTCCCTAAAGAAAAAGACCTATTGACAGCAATAGGCATAAAATAGTGGAACTAATACAGAAATGTACTTTCTGTACCCAAAAAAAAAGCTTTATGTTAATTATAAAGGAACAAGCAACCATAGATGAAATGATACATTGAATGAAAATAGATTACAGAAAGTATAAAACTAAATGGAAAAAAATATAAAAAAAATAACAAATAAAGTGACTGAGCAAGAAATTTGGTTACACACCTGAGAGTGATCAAGATTTTTATTAAAGGGAGTGAAGGATACATCCTTCTTGGACACTGCTGGTGGCCTCTCCCCAAACAAGACAGGAATCAGATCAGAGGCAGGACCCTTGTGCACTCCTTTACTCAACTGTATCAATGCGTCTTTCATCCTGCGATATGTCACCTACATGAGCAACAAATATTTGCAGCACATAAGAACCTAGGAGCCAGAAATTGATTAAAAAAAAGGTAAAAATGCCAAGCTACATGTTATTATTACTTCTACACAACAGAAAACAACAAGCTAACTAACCAAAAGGAGAGCAAAAGCTACATATTAGGGTCCTCTCAGTGCATATCAGTATTTATGCAAATCTAAAATTAAATTCCAGCAAAATTCATAGAACATCACAGTATTCATTGAATTATTTATAATCAACCTGCATAACTATTTTATACAAGAAATAAAAAGCACCTATTTATGAACTTATCAGCAGCATACCTCATTTGCTACTTTTTCCAGTCTTAGGGGACTGTTTAAACCATCTTCTGGTATATCATCGAAAGCAACAGTTATTGATGAGTCCTGTTAGTAATTGTATCAAACCAGTAAGTCAAAGTAATATCCAAAAGGTGTCCAGGGACCATCATCTTTAGCCAACAGCATGAGCAATTTTATTTTCTTTTCACAAATTGAATCAATAAGGTAGGTACCTTTAATCTGTAAACAACACCTTGTCCAAGAGCAGGAGAACCTAAATCAGCCTTGTTGAGTTTTAAAACAACAACATCATGAGTACCAAACTGCAAAAAAGAAAACTGCATTAACACCTGAACTGTAATACAATATGCATTGAATAAATAGAGAAAGTCCTATCAGTAATACAAGATGTTTTTTAGGTAAGTACTTGTACTGAATATCAAGAGGGAGGAGGAGGGAGAAAAATACAATAAAAGTAGGTTCATACAAGACAAGACTAAAATGCACAACTTTAAAGTTGGGTTGATCAACCAGTATAGCCAGTTTGATAGTGAACAGATAAAAGAAAGTGAATCCATATCCTTTACCTTGTGTGCAGGAAGAACATCTCCTTTTGTTGACTGGAACTCGATCAGAGACTTCCCCATAAGCCCTGTCTATTTTCAGAATAAAGAAGGGAACACAACATATGAATTGATCAATTGAAGCTCCAAGTACTACTTAAATGCACAGGAAAACAAGAAAAATCAACTGTACACTAAGCTAGCTAGCTCCATTTCCTTGATACTGTTGAAATCTCAACATTAATGAAATAAGATAAACATAAAATTCCACTTTATCTAATATTTTGATATTTTTGAAATACAAATTATATGGCAGTTCATAACAAAAGAGGAATTATAGGAGCAGGAATATATAAAAGAAAAAAGGTAACCTGGACATCGACACACTTCAAGTTGAGGATTGTGGAACCCCTCTTTTGAGCAGTATCCAAATTCCGGGACGCGCCAGTGGCGATTGAGCTTGAAATCTCAGCTTCCTAAGCCAAAGGATTAAAAAAAGAAAAAACCATTTTTTGAAAGTTATGATCGATTTCATGGTTGTAACAATTGAGATGATAATAGAAAAAGAGAAGAAGAAAGAGTACCTTTTCCAAATCAAGAAGAGGAGCGGTAATTGAGATGAATTGCTCCAAAGAGAGAGGTGATGGCTTCTTCTTACTTCCCGTTCCCGTTGCCATTCTCACACTCAGTGTCAATGCTAAGTGCTATCTATCGTTACTCAAATGCACCACACAAGTAAGCATTGGCAATACACATGCCTAATATTTCAATTGAGTTAACCAAGTTGTTATTCCTAAACTTTTTCGAATTTTGGTTCTTAGTAGTCGAAAATCCAAATTTTATAAATAAATTAAAATAATAAATTAAAATTTTTAAGAATTTAAGGATCTTCACCATTCAAATAAAAATTTAAAGAATAAAAATTTTAATAGAAAAAAGTTAAGAAATTTTAACCGATCGAATAAAATTTAGAAACTAAAAATTAAATTTTGAAAAAAAATTAAGTACTAAAACTTATAACCTATCTGAATGGGATGGTGGAATATCTAATCTTGCTAGTTGAACAAAAAACAATTGGAATACCATCGTACTATTTAATATGAAAATAAATTGATAACTAAAATATTTTAACGTCACAAATTTAATATTAAATATGCTTGTTGGACCTTATTTTAATAAAATAAATGTTTGTTCTATGGACTTACAAAGACATTGAATAAATAGCCATATCAAAATTTGTAAAATCTTATTTAAAATGTGATTGTTTTTCTCTTCAGATAACTGGATGTAAAAAGCTCAATAAAATTGTTTTCCCCACTACACGTCTTCAATTTGACATTGATTTTTATTAATTCTCTTTTGACTCTTATAAATTAAATAAGAAGAGTTGTTGTTGCTCCATTAAAGTTGCTCTAATTCTTCATTTCACAAGCAAACTTTATGAGAATCTCGGCTGATCTTGGCACAATTAATTTTGTCTTGGTGAACATTTTGTCATGGCTTTGCAACTTGATAACCATCCAAATCCTAATCAACAACCACCCTCCCCCTTTAATCTTAAGCAAGGTTTTTAAAAATAGTCTGATATATGTGATTCTGGCTGTGATGTTAAGAATTTTTTTGCTCTCCACAATCCTAGTTGCATTTATCCGCAATTTCTCAGAATGTCAAAGATTACCTTAAAACTGTGACTACATATATTCGTAATTTCTCACAAAATTAAGGATCGCAACAAAACCATAACCACAATTTCTCCCAATTTTAAAAATTGTGCCAAAACTGTGACCACAGCTGCAATTTAAAACCTTCATCTTAAGCAATAGTAGTAGATACAAACAAACCATTTCCTCAGGGAAGCAGTAAGAAGCCAAGAAGGGAGCATGCTACTAATCAATTTGAATGTCAATGATTAGACGCCATTTAATATGAGCTGAAGCAAGTAAAATTGATGGTATGAGTGAGAACTAAGAGCAACAAAAGACAACAATTTTAGAGAAAGCGAAAGCTTATAGATCATTACTACAAGCACAACATTATTATTTCTGCTGAGTAACAAAACAAGGGCAGCTGTTATCACTGTAAATATGATTTATGTTTACCCAAAATTAAAGCGAAAAATATCCTGTATTGAATTTCTTCAGAAGCCCAAAGTGTCATTTGTGATGGATAACAACATAATAAGTAGTAATCCTCACTAATCACTACAAATTCATTTTCATCCCAAAACTCTGAAATCAGTACTTCAAGTTTCAACTTGCCTATTGAGGCATGGAAGATTGAAATAAGATACAAATAAATCAGTACTGATAGTGATAGTTTAAATACAAATAAATCAAAGTAAAACAGATTCTTAGTTCGTTTCTGCTCTCAACCTGTGTATCTTATTCAACATTCCATTAGACTTTACAATCAGCAGAGACAGAAAGTAATATTTAGACTAGCCCACGATGCCTTGAACTTTCTATAAACATAAAAATTGAAGAAGATTCCAACAATTCCCCATGTAATATAACTCAGATCTGAATGGTGGGATATTGGATGCACATGCAGTGATGATGGGAAAGTTGATGAGTTGAATCCACTTGTGGTTGGGGAATTTGCGAGAAAGCAACCACGCTGGAAGGGGTGCTAGTAGACCATTAAGGAAAAACCAATTCATCCCTGGATAAACACCATCCTTGGAGAACATTCTCTTTGGTCCTACTACTCCCCATATGATTGAAGCATTATAGAACACATCATCACCAGGGCATGTCCATGGACTACCCTTTGGCAACAATGCTTCATCACAAATGTTCTCAATAGACGTGAGAAGCCACCAAGCCGTGGCAAAGTGGACAGATGAAGCAACAACTGTGCCTACCAGCTGCACTATGAACATAGTTTTAGGAGGAATTTTCATATAGTGGCCTAATTTGTAACATGCTGACATGTCCATAAATCTTGAAGGCTACATTAGCAAGGGGCTTTCCTGGGTAAATAAATCCAATTATTAACTCTGCAATCACATTGAGTCCCGTTTGTATGTTTGTTGTGGCTTGAATAACCCCAATTGGCAAGCTGAAGACTAATGCAATTGTTAGAGAAAGTAAAATTCCCCACCATGGCAGTTGGAGTTGCTTGCCAAAGCCTTCACAAGCAACCAAAGCCATAACAACCATAAGAATCAAAATGGTGACAAACCACCATTCAGGAACTTATTCATAGTTTTTCTTCATGATTCTTGTATGGACATCTCCAAGTTGTTCTTTTAGTGTTCTTGTTGTCTTCCTCCACACCTGAAGAATCATCTCCCCGTGGAAGAGGGCAACATGCGAAATAGTGGCAATCAAAGTTGCAAAGCCCAATCCATACTCAAATACAAATGCATTACTAAGATAGATCTTGCTGTAATTGTTATAACTATTCAAATCAATTTCAAAAGTTATGGGATTTAGAATCCGAGTAACATTATATATTGCACCAGTAGAGTCAAACGTGTGAGAACTAATGAGGGGAAACTTTTTGGCATCATATAAATTGCTCCAATTAGCAACAGGAATCACCACATAGATATCCAGCACAAATCCAATCAACAAGTTGATGATGGCAAAGCCAGGTATAGCTAAAGGACTGCCTAAGAAGCCGGCAACAGTGTTCCAATCGAGGCCAAATGAGCTGATGCCAAGGCTGTTCATGCCTGAACCAATCTATGGAGCAGTGATGGAATCTTTCCAAATCTAGCAAATAAATGAGATAGTTGATATTGCTTGGAAAAAGTACCCTGGAATAGTGTAATAGGCAAAGCTCACTACAAAGACTAGGAAAAAGAATTGCAGCCTAGTGTTTCCTCCTTTAGGCCTTTTTTCTTTTTCATGAAATGCCCTGAATAGAGACACCTGCACAAATAAGGGGAGTCAACAAGGAATCTTCTAAAAATCCCAGCCCATCCATACCCAAGCTTTGGGTTGATAGTGCTAACAAATAAGCTGCTACTGGATGGATGCTCCTATGATAAAAAGCCTTAACAATTGTGATGATGTTAATTGCATAAACACCGCTAGATCCAGAGGTAGCAAAGATGGTGATCAGCACATGTTCCTTCAAAGAGAATGGCCCTGGATTCAACAAAAAAGACCCTTTTGTGAATGGCACTCGGACTGGTCTGGTGGAAAGGGTTGCAGCCATGAGTTTCCCAAGTGGGAGGGTAATAATCGGCGCGAGACCGAAGAGATTTTCAAAGGGTTGGTTCTGTAGGCAAAAATTGGTTTACAAAGGCAAGTAGTACACATGATGCCAACCCCAGAACACATGTCCGGAATGTCAGTGCTGGCTGAGTAGGATCATCAGTGATTGGAACTGTTAGCCTTACTTGCTCTATGGGACAGTCATTGACTTTGAATTCATCTTTCTCAGCATCTTCTATGACCACCCTCTCTTGAGACACTCCTGAGCTTGATACCTCAGCTTCCTAACCCAGAAACAAAAAATCCCATAAACCACTCTTTCCAACCTATGACCTTTATCATCACTCTTCTAATTCAAGTGGCACTAGACAGTAACATACATGAAAAGCAACTGATATCATTAATAGACCATAGGAGAGAGGGAGAGTCAAAGTAGATACCTTTTCCAAATCAAGAAGAGGGGTGGTAACAGAAATGAATTGCTGCAAAGGGAGATGTGATGCTTTCTTATTACTGGCCCGTGTCTCCATTGCTGGCTGCTATGTAAGGATTGCAGTTGCAGAACAGATAGAGAAACTTGAAACTTTCTAGTACAATACAGCATGCCTTTACATGTTGGAATGGTTATGTTATGCTCATTTCATTTTGAGCCATTTGTTGTGAGATTCATTCAAATCTTTATTTAACAATAACATAGACAATAAATAATAAATATCCATGCATAGTGTATGTATGGACTTGGAGATGGTATTACATGATTGGTTTGTGACTTCAAGCTAGTATGGCGTCCCTGCCCCGGCATATCTCTAGTCTGTATCAAAATACTTGTCACGCCGGCCGCAATATAATAATTGACAGCAGAATTCATTCTTCAACTTAATTCAATTTTTTCATGACAAATATAATAATTGGAAAAAGTCAACATCACTATTCAGCTAATGTGGCAAGAAAAGTAGGTAGTGGATTTTTTGGGTTTCTCTTCTTAAAAAGAAGATGGATCAATACATTTTTTAAAAGTTATTAATTAAAATGAGTTTATTTTTTATGTGCGGCGGTCATGTAAAGACAATGAATTATGATTAAATAAAGTTTACTCTGCCAAAAAGACAAACAGCACCTAATCACGGGTTTTGATTGGTTTTTCTGAAAATTATAAAACTGATGCATGATGAGAAAACGCATTTATTTAGGATTCATTTTAAGATATTTATTTGATTTGAGTGACACTTTATAATTCAATAATACTAATGGATTAGAATTTCGCATATTATTCTACAAAAAAATAAAAAATTGCATGTTATAGCTTAAGTTAACTAGTTGAATCGCAATAATTGTGTTGGAATTCCTTTTCATTGGACCCCCCGCTGCTTTAACATTATCCCCATCATAAATCAGGCCAAAAACACTCATGACCAGTGACATAATAGAGAGATAAATTAAGATTCGGGCACTTTTTGTCAAAAAAAAGAGAAAAATCCTTGGGCACTTGATTCTAGATTCTTAGCCTCCAATGTTGTTACATTCACCAATCACTTAGGCTTGGTTCCGTAAAGAAGAAATGGAGTGGAAAGAAAGAGAAAATTTTGAATATTAGCGAGTCTCACTTTTACCATACTACTTTGGTCAATATTTCTTCTCCATTTCCTTTCCTTTCCAGCGGCGATGTATTCATTTCATTTAAAAAATAAAAAGCCAAAAATAACTTACCATTTCTCCACGAAGCAATGATAAGCGAGAATAAAGATTGCATAGAGCAACAAAACCATGATGCAATTTTGTAGATAGTTGAAAGCTAAAAGCATTTGGGTGGGTTACTAGTACAACATTATTTTCCGCTACATGAATACCACCACGACAAGGGCAGATGTTAGCATCATACATCTAATTCATACTCATCATTCCGACAAGTATTGCATAACTAGACTGCAAACACCTTGTATCAAATTCATATAAAAACCCAAAATGCCAATGATGATGGCTAACAACATAATAATACATCATGTAGCTGATCCTCACTAGTCACTAAAAATGTGTTTATATCCCAAAAAAACTGAAACTTAGCGGGAATCGACACCTCTACCGCAAAAAGCCTCAACTTACCTACAGAGGCATGCAAATCCAATGTGAACTCATTTGTATATGAGAGCATCACGTCCTGGCCCAATACCAATGTAGTGAATAGGGACCCCCACAAGTTCTTCTATCCTTTCCACATACAGCCTAGCAGCTTTTGGAAGGTCAGAATAGTTTCTTATGGAAGAAATATCATATTTCCATCCAGGAAGTACTTCATATTCCACCTAAAACATGAAAACAAATAGCCGTAAGAGAATGCAACGCAAATTCCCAAAAATTAAGGACCTTTACCTTCCTTGAAAACCCTGTTAATTCCCATGTTGGTTTATATTAGTCATATATTAAATAGAAGCATTTGGTCATGTGATCCAAAACTAGAGTGAAGGTGGAGGAATAATGGTGTAGATGGGAAAGATAGAAAAGTTACCTTCAGTTGCTCAAGAAGACGGAGATCTGAAGGGAATGATTTGATTGGGGTGCCATCAGCAAGTTTGTAAGAGACACCCAACTGTATTTCTTCAAGATCTGATAAAACATCCAGCTTGGTAAGATTCAACGATGAGAAACCATTGATCTGACATGAGTATTTCAGAGCAACTATATCGAGCCAGCCACACCGTCGAGGACGGCCAGTAGTTGTGCCAAACTCCTGCCCAGCAAATCTGAGGAGATCACCTCCTGAACCCAAAATTTCAGTTGGAAAAGGACCAGAACCAACTCTTGTTGTGTACGCCTTCACCTGTACAACCAAAATAAAATTAATAAACCATTCTTCCTGTGTTAATTATGCTTAATTCGTTGACATTATATTTTTTTTAATACAAAAGCACAGAAACAGCTTGAAGTTCCTGAGCTAAAAGTTTAGCAGTAAGGAACAATTACTGATAAGAAACACAGACTTCTTTTCGGGTAACACAGTTCAGACAAAATTCAAAAAAGATTACCAACAACTCCAATAAACAATAAAAAAAAAATAGAAAAATATCCACGTACCACTCCTATTAAATCACCAACTACCCTTGGAGCAATACCAAGACCAGTGCATATCCCGCCTGCTGATGGGCTAGAAGAAGTAACAAAGGGATAAGTTCCGAAATCAATGTCCAACATGGTAGCTTGTCCTCCTTCAACCAAAATCTTCTTCTTTTGTTCTATGGCATCATTCATGACAAGCACAGTATCAGCAATAAAGGGCTCCAACCTCTCGGCATACCTCTTGTATTTTTCAACTTCTTCCCTGAGCACATCTGGACCATAGTTAAAATCTTTGAACCTCAATGCTGCATCTGACAATATAAGATCAAGCTTCTGAGGGAAAGTATCCATGTGCCTCAAATCACCCACTCGGATGCCATTACGGTTAACCTTGCTGGAGTAGCAGGGTCCAATGCCTCTCTTGGTGGTGCCAATGAAAGATTTAGCAAGCTCGGCTTCTCTTAGCCCATCCACTACTTGATGAAAATCAAACAACAGGTGAGCGCGATCAGATATCAATATCCTTCCCTTGCAAGAGACCCCATTTGATTCAAGACCGTCAATCTCTTTAAACAACCCCGGCAGGTGCACTACAACCCCATTCCCAATAACACAGAGAGTATCCTCATTGAGAATACCAGAAGGAACAAGATGTAGGGCAAACTTTTTCCCTTCTGCATTATAGATAGTATGCCCAGCATTAGCTCCACCCTGAGAACACATAATAATCACAAATTACCAGTGCAAAATAACAATTGAAAAACCCTATCACAATACACCAAAATAATCACTAAACTAAATAGCATTGCTATCCGAAATTACAAAATTGCCACTATAGCCCTTGAAATTACCAAGGGTCAATCATTTCAAGAGAAAACACTCTCTAATGGACTCCGTTAAAATTTATTTGAAACTATAAAATCATGTGTAGTACTCATTAAATAAGAAGCCAGACCCAAAAGTTTTATGATTTCCAACCAATAAATTCCAACCAAGAGTAAAAAGTGTGTTCAAAAGAATGTGTTAGAGAATATTGCAAACATTTCCCTCATTTTAATCCTTATTTTTGCAACATCAGGGACTCAAAAGTCAAAGTGTCAAACCACTACCCTTTGCTAACATGGAAGAGCTAAAATAAAACATTATTCGATAATGAAAGAAACAAAAACGACATCTCTGTAATCTCAGGCATAAAATTGACAGGCCTCCCAATTCCAGGTTCAATCTAGTGTTCTTCTCATAATAAATTAAAATATCAAAAACCTTAAAAAAAAAAAAACAAACAAACAAAATACACTGATTCAGTTAAACCGCAGAGCAATCAACCTTAACACAACACTGCCACCAAAACACTCACTCACACACACACACACACACTAATTCCATCGACTTTCCGAACAACCCACGATTTGAAACAAAGACAAAAGCCATGAAAATTGAAAAAGAAGAGAACTTTGGCAGTACCTGGCAGCGAGCAACGATTTCGAAGTGCTGGGCCAATATGTCGACGAGTTTCCCTTTGCCCTCGTCGCCCCACTGGCAACCTAGCACGCCGGAGACCTGGCTCAGCGCCCCGATGCGGCTGCCGGAGGTGTCGGCAGCAGCGAGCTTGGTGGGGGGAGGCGCGACGGGCTTCGCGGAGCATACGACGACGTTTCGAGTGGGGCGAACTTGGCGGAGGGAGATGGGGCGCTGAGTGTTGCATATTGCGTGAGAATCAAGGGTCAGTGATGAGATGCTGTTCATTGTGAATGCTAAACACACACGCACGATACAAAGAGACAAGAGAGAGAAAGTGAAAGACGCGAACACAAAGGCTGCGTTGTGTTGTGTTTTTACACTTCAATCAGCCCAACTTTTTTTTATTTTATTTTTTTGACAAGGATACTTCTAAGTCATGGATTCTACCGCGAGCAACAGTAAGATATTATTCCCTTCTTCTTCTTCTTATACTAAATTTCGTATTATAACAAGATAAATTATGGACGGGTTTGTTTAATTTTAAATTAAATAATTTTCATATATTTTTTTTAAGAAGAAGATAAGATTTATTTCTTAATTTAAAAATTATTTTTTAATTAAAAAAATTAGACAAAGAAATAAAAAGTTATTTACTTTATTAAAATAAACATTTATGTTAACAAATAAATGGATTCCAAGTAATAATAAAATAAGTATTAATTTATCTTTTTAACGTAGCGTTAATTATTTTCTTTTTATAACCATAATGATAATAATGACAATAGAAATTATAAATGAATTAACGATGATAAACAATAATTTTGTAAAATTATTTCCTTTTTATAAAATACTCTTTCTTGGTATTTGTAGAATAGTTCTGCTATATGATACGAAATCTTAGAGCACGAAATGAACGAAAATTTGAAAACAGATCAGGTGAAATTATTTTATAAAGAAATTAAATTAAAATGTTAAAAGAAAAATAAATAAAACTGAAATAGATCCCTCGTTCCGTTAATCCTGGAAATTAGCTCAACAAAATCCAAATAACAATTGTTCCACGGAAAATCAAATCATGGACGTGTTTGGCTAGCAACACAAGAAGGCTTACAGGTTGCTATATATGGCTAATGGGTTTGACCACAATCAGCAATTGAGGCTTTTTTTTAATAAAAAAGAAGAAATAATGGGTTGGACAAGAAGGTTCACCAAAACTCAACAAAAACATACTTATCTTCGATTTGTATGGTGGCACCTTTGATGTCCTGATATTAAGGCTGTCTTTAGTTTTAAAAAGTGAAAAAAGTGTGAAAGTAAATTTAGATAAAAAATATAATAATAATTAAATATTTGATTAAAATATAACGTTGTGGTGTAAAATTTACGTTAATTTTTAAAATTTTCATTTCACATGAATTCAAATGTAAATTAACCAAACACAATCTAACAATTCAGGAGGAGACTTTTGAAGTGAAGGCTTATAAAGGAAGACCGCATTACGTTTTGGAATTAAAATCATATCCTAGAAATAAAGTTCTCATGTCATTCGTGTGTTTTGTACGAATTTTTGTCATTTTTTTTTAGAAGATGGATTTTTATTCATACTAAACAGTATTTTATTTTATAAAATAATTTAAGATAACAATTATAATGGAAATTAATGAAGTATTTTACAATTTTTATGAATTACTTAATTTTTTTCACTGGTTATCTTTATTAAATACTTTAATTATTTATGTTTTTTATTGATAATAATGTATAATTTTAAACATTAATATTTTCACATCAATTATACCAAGATAATGATTATTAATACAAGCAAATTTGTTACATTAGTAACATTTGAAAATCGATAAAATTAATTATTTTTATTGGTACGTGTGATATGTTTAAAGTGCCAAAGACTAGAAAGTATTATTTTTATTATATTTATTAGTTCATCTTTGTTTGTGTAAAAAAGTTATGATAATTGTGAAACAAATGGAATGTTGTGTATTTAAGGTCGTTTGGTGGATAGGATAGTAACTATCTTATTCGATGTTAATCCATTCCTTATTTGTCGTGTAAATAAGATATGATAATGATATTTCAAAAGAGAAAAGAGCATATTTTACAGTAATGTAGTTACACAAATAAAATTTAATCTTATATAATTTCAAAAGAGAAAAGATATTTTGAAAATAAATAGTTAAGAAAATTAAGTATATTGATAAAGATAAAAGATAATGGGTTGAGATAGTTCAGAAAAATAATTAGTCTAATTGTTAAATCAAATTAAACTTGGAATTAAAAATAAGAAACATATTTAAAAGAAAAAAATAAATATTCAACATACAAGATTAAAATAAAATATGTGACTTAATGAAAATGAAAATAAATTTAAAAAATTATTATGATGTTTGTGTGTTTGCATTTTTATTACGCTAAATTTAATAAATCATAAATTTATCTTATTATGAGTTAATGTATTTATTAATTTTAGTTTAATCTATTTTCTAAATACATCTACATTTATATATGCAATTATTTTATTTCTTATACCTCAACTCTTTATAAACATGAAATTAGTTTCATAGTTTCTTTTCCATCATTTATTTTTGGTGCTTTTGTCTTTTATCCTTTTAGTTTTATTTTTCTCTTATCCCGTTCAAATTGAATTTTAAAAAGTCACAAATTATCATTTATAAATCAAATTTAATTTTTTAAAGTTCCCTAACATTTATCTTTGTTACTCACCTTTACTTTTTAAGGGAGACAAATAATTAAAAATGAAAAAAAATTAAGCAAGTTGAAAACAAAAAATGGAAAGTTCTAACTAATAAAGTTGTAGATTTTTAAAATTAACAATATGGGTAGTTTTAAATTTCAGTAGATGAAAATGATAAGTAAAAAGAAGCAAAACAGAAATTAGTTATTTTGTTGCTCTCCTTTTTTTTAAAAAAAAATAACGCAATTAAAACTTAACTCGCTTTATTTATTTTAAAGGGAGGCAAATTATTTTAAAAAGTTGTTTAAAAACTGGAAAAAAAATCAGTAAGTTGAAAACCTAAAAAGAAAATTTCTAATTATTAAACAGATAGATTTTAAAATTTAAAAATAATGAAAAGATTTAATTAAAAAATTGGTAGTTTTTTTTTAATTTTAAAAAATTAGTTTTCATTAACAAACTGGTACGTGCTAATAGTCTCAACGTAGGTAGACCAAAAAGTAAAACTGTTAAAATATAATCTTATAGTAGTAGGCATTCGATGAAGTCAAATTAAATTGTGTGCAATCACTTCAACTTCATGAATATGTTTCTCCCTAAAATCAAGTAGCAAATAATGCAATAAATAAAGTAGGAATCACTTCCTCATCATACATCCACACCAGTATGTTGTTAAGTTTATTGCACAATATTTTCTTTAAGCTGGAAATTTAGTTATATCTGATAGAACTTCAAAATTTATCTTGGACAATCAGGACAGACTAAAATATATATATTTTTTTAAGAAAAGAAGAGGAAATTAGACCAAAACTTATTGAAATTAATTTACATCTTCAATCTGGTATTTATATATTTAGAGTGTATATATAAAATATATTTAAATACTAATTAGCATATCTACTAATAAACATTTAATAAAATTTAAACTAAATAAAATATATTAAAAATTTAAATAATATAAAAGTTACTTTTATAAATTATAAAATATGAATTTAATACATATGTAAAACTCGAGAAACTAAGCTAAGCTAGTAACTTTTAAAATTACTCTCAATGACGAGATTTCAAAACTATGATATAAGGGTAAATTTTCCTAACTGATATTTTATGAAAATTAATTAATATTGCGTTTCAATTATTAATTTATTTTAATATTAATTAATTTTTTCCACAAACAACTTGCTATATAATAAATATTGAATTTTTTAAATATAGACTGATGGCAAAAAATTTATGTTAAAAATATATTATTAACATATGCGTATAAATGGTTTAAAATATAGATAACAGCCTTTAAAATATAAATTAAAAATATTTAAAATAAAATAGTCTAAGTTATTAAACATATTATTTCAAATATTTAATTTAACATTTAAATAATAAAAATGAAAAAGCTTGTTTGATGGTTCAACAAACAAACTTTTTTAGTAGTTTATAACATTTTTTAAAACACTATTAAATGTTAATTTCTAACTTTTTATAGGGGAATCAAGCTCATGAGTCATACCATGAAATTATGGGAAAGAGTGATCGAACGGAGATTAAGAAAGGAGACTCAAGTTACTGAGAATCAATTTGGTTTCATGCCGGGAAGGTCGACCATGGAAGCGATTTATTTATTACGGCGGGTGATGGAGCAATATCGCATGGCCCAACAAGACTTGCACTTGATTTTTATTGACTTGGAGAAAGCGTATGATAGAGTGCCTAGAGAGATTTTGTGGAAAGCTCTAGAGAAGAAAGGGGTTAGGGTTGCATATATTCGAGCTATCCAAGATATGTATGATAGGGTATCGACTAGTGTTAGGACACAGGATGGAGAGTCAGACGATTTTCCCATCACAATTGGTTTACATCAAGGGTCAACCCTTAGCCCCTACCTTTTTACCTTAATTCTGGATGTCCTCACGGAACAAATCCAAGAGATAGCGCCGAGATGCATGCTTTTTGCAGATGACATAGTCCTCCTTGGAGAGTCGAGGGAGGAGTTGAATGAGAGGTTGGAAACTTGGAGACGAGCTCTAGAAACACATGGCTTTCGCCTAAGCAGAAGCAAATCGGAGTATATGGAATGTAAGTTCAACAAAAGAAGGAGGGTTTCTAACTCAGAGGTGAAAATAGGAGACCATATTATCCCTCAAGTCACACGGTTTAAATATCTTGGGTCTGTAATACAGGATGATGGGGAAATTGAAGGGGATGTGAATCATCGCATTCAAGCAGGATGGATGAAATGGAGAAAAGCATCGGGGGTGTTATGTGATGCAAAGGTACCGATCAAGCTAAAGGGAAAGTTTTATCGGACTGCGGTAAGACCGGCGATTTTGTACGGAACAGAGTGTTGGGCGGTCAAGAGCCAACATGAGAATAAAGTAGGTGTAGCGGAGATGAGGATGTTGCGGTGGATGTGTGGTAAGACTCGACAGGATAAAATTAGAAACGAAGCTATTAGAGAGAGGGTTGGAGTAGCGCCTATTGTAGAGAAGATGGTGGAAAATAGACTTAGGTGGTTTGGGCATGTAGAGAGAAGATCGGTAGACTCTGTAGTGAGGAGAGTAGACCAGATGGAGAGAAGACAAACTATTCGAGGCAGAGGAAGACCCAAAAAGACTATAAGAGAGGTTATAAAAAAGGATCTCGAAATTAATGGTTTGGATAGAAGTATGGTACTTGATAGAACATTATGGCGAAAGTTGATCCATGTAGCCGACCCCACCTAGTGGGATAAGGCGTTGTTGTTGTTGTTGTTGTTGTTATTCTCAATATATTTATTCAAATTTTTGATTATTTTTTTAAAAATAAATCATGATTTTATTATTTGTGTTATTTTACACGTTTCAATTACTCCATCAACTAGTTTTATCAAACACTTATAATTTTAATAAGTTATTTTCAGTTAATTTTATCTCATATAACATTTGCTTGGTTGTTCAATAAACAAACTTCCTTTATTAGCTTCAACATTTTTTGAAAATGCTAAGTCAAAGTAACGTTTTAGTTGCTACCTTTTATTTTTTTTTTCCTTTTTATTGTTATTATATTTATCAAGTTTTTTGATAATCTTTTTTAAATAAATTATGACTTTATTTTTTTTACACTTTTTAGTTATTTTATCAATTAATTTTATTAAATATTTATAATTTAAAAAGTTAATTTTTCAGTTTATAATTGTCAAATACTTTTTGAGCTTTCAACTAGTTAAACATAATCTTAATTCTTATGTCTATATGAACAACACATTGCCATGATAACATATCATATTTGCATATGTGAGCGACGCATGATATGATATGAAATTTTGTTTTTTAAACCATCTTTTAATGAAACTTCTTTAATGATGAAGATAAAAAAAATTACAAAAGATTTCACGAACTAAAATGATCAAAAGAATTTTCCAAGGATTAAAAAATAAAAATAATTATAAAGATTAAGAAAATTATAGTAGTATTATTTTGTTCAGTAAAATATTTATTTATGAATTTAATACTTATGTATCGATATTGCAAAACAATTTTAAATAAGATAAATTATAATTAAGCGCCTATGGCAAACTTTTTATCTTTAATTAGAGAGGAAAAAGAAAAGAAAAGAATAGAGAGGTATAATAAATTGGTGGCAAGTGAGAACCGGAAAGGCAGAGTGTGTGGTTCCGTTTGCGGAAAATCCAAAAGAGGGAAAAGAACGTTGTTCTCTCTGTTAACGACAATTCGATTCCATTGGGTGCTGCTGTGTGTGCTCTCAGTTCCCAAATCAAATCTCAATAGTAGTACTACTATTCATAAATCATTTCATTTGTTCACTTTCTCTGTGTTGCGTTCTGCTCCTTTGGGCCTGGCCATGGCTATTGCAGCAGCGGCTGTGGTGGTGCCATTGGGCCTGCTCTTCTTCGCCTCCGGCCTCCTTGTTAATCTCATTCAGGTTTCTCTCTTCCCCTTTCTAACCGCTCATCAACATGCAAATGGGAACTCTTTCTTCATTAATACAATCATAGCAGCATTTAATTACTCTCCGTTCACCGTATAACAACTAGATTTAGTTTTCTACTGATGGATATGGAGTGCGTAGTAAGTTTTTTCACATTTTTTGGTTTCATGCCACAAATGATAAAAGAAACTAAGAAATATCTTGAGTAGCTAGCTTCCATTAATTTGCTTGACTTTGACCTTTTGATTCATTGTCTCAGGCAATATGCTATGTCGTGGTAAGGCCGGTGTCCAAGAATTTGTACAGACGGATCAACCGGGTAGTGGCGGAACTCTTGTGGCTGGAACTTGTATGGCTTATTGATTGGTGGGCAGGAGTTAAGGTGTTTAACTATGATCCAACTTTTTTCTAATTTTCTTTCGTTCTGTTTGGATAAAGTTCTCGATCAACACTCATAGGAGAAAAAAATAAAAACTTCGTACCCCATTGCCCGGAGGCTCTTCGCTATGCGAAGGTATGGGGGAGGGGATGTTGTACGCAGCCTTACCCTTGCATATGCAAAAAGGCTGTTTCCGGATTCGAACCCATGACCAACAAGTCACCAAGGCACAACTTTACCGCTGCACCAGGGCTCGCCCTCTCATAGGAGAAAAAAATAATAAGATAAAATGAATTAAGTTTCTCCCGTAAGTTAAAATTACCTTATGCATAACCTAATTTATAGAAGAACTCTCATTTATCTTCTCCGCAACTGATTTTAACTTCTCTGTAAGCTAATTTTGACTTATGGGAGATGTTTAATTCATTTTACCTTATTATTTTCTTTTGTCTGGTGGTATAAGTGCTTATTGAGAAGATTTATCCAGGTGTTTATTGTTGTCTTCAAATTTAGGCAGTTATCCACCAGTGCGTAGTTTGTTTTGCAATTTGCTTGCTCTATGTGGTATTCTAGAGATATGGAATTGGGTTTTTTACATTATTCTCATAGTGCATCTCTTCCCTCTCCTTGGATGGGTGGTGTTGTAAAATCAAACCTGGGCAATCTGGCTACCTTGTGCATGTGTGACTTACAATGAACGATATGCTACGTATGGGCTTTACAATGTTGCATAATTAGTCCCAAATATTTCAATGGGAGATAAAACTGCATTCATTGTTTTTACTTTGCAGTACTAAAAGTGAATCAAATTTCAGAATTAGGGTCACTTTGTTTGTGCCTTTTCTACCTTTCAATTAAAATGTTTTATATTTATGAAAAAAATAGCGAAGACCTCAAATATAGTTGTTTTAGTGTGTTTCTCCAAAGCTAAAAATAGTAGCTTCTGAAGAAAAAGGTTCTGAAAACAAGCATGTCTTAGAGTCACTTCTTTTTAAGCTTAAACAAAAAATGTTTGACTTGAATAGACTTCCAACTCAATCAAGCTACTCTAGCAGGTTTTTATTTTATACTAGCAATCTAATTGATCAAAGTTAGAAATTTTGAAGTTTTTGGGCATAATTGCCTATTTGGTTAATTCTTAGGTTTCTCTTGGGCTTGGAATGATTGGTATGGATGTTTAGTTCATTTAATCATCAGTGGTTCTGTGCATTGAAACTCTAGGATCTTTTAAATTTTGGCTGAAAAAGTAGAGGGAAGATCCTATGGTTACGTGATACTATATAGCTCTTTAATCCATATGATTGGTTAGGATTGGGAGGATTTGTTATCTTCCTTATTACTGTTCCAATACCCCCATCCCCTTTTCTTGATTAAACTTCCCCCCTTTTCTACGAGCCTAGCTGGATAAAAAAGGAGAAATTATGGAAGACGTAGAGATTTAGAGAGATACTGAATATTACTACTTACAAAACATGATTTAATTTAGCGTATAGATTTACATTTTTCTCTATGTTCAATATAGGTTTTTATTATTTGTTATTCCTAGACATAACTTTTTCTTGCGAAATGAAGCCTTTTTCTTGCTTACAATTTTCTTGACTTTAATTGAATTTTAGTTGAAGGAGATAATGCCTTTTTCTATTTTTTGTATCACAAGTAGTGGTGGAAATAGGTTACACCAGGTTAGACTTGAGCCTGAGTTTGGTTAAAAATACATGGCCTGAGCCTAACTTGTTTCCTTGTCATAGGTTTTTTTTAAAGGCTTGGCCCAACTTACAAGTGAAACAAATATGTTAGGCTTTATCGGAATCAAGTCTAATTTGTTTTTATGATATAAACATATTTTTAAGGTTTAAGCTGACATTCATGATAACTTATTTGAAAACATATTTTGCAATAAGAACTCTAATTAGGACATAAAATTTATCTTTCAAATTTCAATAAACTTGTAAGCTTAAGTTTGATTATTTATGTAAGTCAACATGCTTAACATTTAAAAGGATAAATAAATGTAAGATTTTAATACATTATAAAAAATATAATATAATAATAGTAATACTAACAAGAAATATTTATTTTTGTTTATTTAAATGGGATGACCTGTTAGGTCTAAAAGGCTTTTTAAATAGCCCAGAGCCTGACCTTTTTAACTAGATAGGCTTTGATAAAAGCCTTGGCCTGGTTTATTTTCTTAAAAAGCCTAGCCTGGCCTGAGCTCAAAGAGCTCCTTTTGAAATCAGTTCCTTTTAAAAGGATGCTATTGAGTTAGTTGGTTGGTGGATTGCTACCATGACACATGGAATTTGAGAAATATATTCTCTTGAGATCAGTTGTTTTGTACTTTCAAAAAGCACGATGTTATCAAAGAAAGAAAATTGGTTATTTGAAAATCGTAATTTATGAACTGTAATTTAATGGTTTATTCTGTTGCATTTTGTATAATTTATTCTTACATTTGGAACTTTCTGGCTCTAGGTCCAAATATTCACAGATCATGAAACCTTTCATTTAATGGGTAAGTCTTTTGTTAGCCTATGATTTAGCACTAAGCACTTTACTCCCTCCATTCTTTCGTGTGTTGTACATGTATTCTTATCTTCTAGAAAGGAAAAGGGGGGAGGTTCTTGGGACAACATTTGCTTACATATAATAATTTGGTTCTGTTTTGTATTATCAGGTAAAGAGCATGCACTTGTGATAAGCAATCACAGAAGTGATATTGATTGGCTTGTTGGATGGGTTTCAGCTCAGGTGATTGTCTTAGTTGGTCTGATATTTTCCACATCTTCAATGAAAGCAAATTAGCACAAATTCATTTGTGTATTAATACAAGTAATTTATTTTATTCGTAAGTTTGGAATGTTTGATATTATGTGAGGACAAAAGGACACATATTAAGGGTTACTTATGCATGTGTTATTATTATATATAATAAAATATGCTACTCTTTGATTTTATCTTCTATTTCTTGTGACATATTTGTTTGTTTTTTGCTTCAAATGCTGATTGGTTATTCAATATCATTCAACAGCGTTCAGGTTGTCTTGGCAGCACTCTAGCTGTGATGAAGAAATCTTCAAAGTTTCTGCCGGTATATGCTTCTGACTTATAGTTTCAAAATGAATTTATTCAGTCATTATGAATAAATCACCAAAAGTGCACCCTGCACTGTAGAGGATCTTAATTTGGGGAAACAGTAACACCGGATTCTCTTTTATTCCACTTTCTCTCATTTTCATAACATCAATTGTAAGCTTTCTAATATAAATTCATACTCGTTTTTTTAATCTCTCTTAGGAATAATTTTGGCTTATACTTATTCTTGTAAATAGAATAAAATCTTGCCGTATATTTGTTATTATTGGATAGATTTATTTTCTTTTTTACTTTTCCTATTTCCCTTTTTTATGGGTAGTTTTCCTATTTCCTTTAATAGGTTTATCCTTTTAGCCTACAAAAAGGGAATGGAGCTTGTATTGCAAACACACAAAAATATATTTCAGTTATTTTTCTTTAAAGTTGGTATCATAGCTTCTGATCTCTGGGGACTATGTTTCCGATGCCACTGCTCAGTCTGTCGTGGCCGCTGCCTAAACCCTAAAACAGAATTATATTCAGTTCTTTTTCTTTCATATCTTATCATGAGTTGAACATTACAAGTATAATTTTCTACTTATAATCCCAATTATTTTACCTTCAAATTAGGATAGAGGCTAAGTTCTACATTTGCAGGTCATTGGCTGGTCAATGTGGTTTTCTGAGTATCTTTTTCTGGAGAGAAGTTGGGCCAAGGATGAAAGCACATTAAAGGTATGACATGCTAAAATATAATTAATTTATATGTTTTATGCTCATAAGATAAGGGATACATGCTTGTGTTTGTCAAACTGATGTCTTTTTTCTTACTTATGCAGCAATACATTCAATGGCTGTAAATTTTCTCTCTCGGTGCATTAGCTGTTTGATTTCATTTGGGAATCTCATTTGAATGTTTTGTTACCATATCTGCAGTCAGGCATCCAGCAACTGAGTGATTTCCCTCTTCCCTTTTGGTTGGCTCTCTTTGTAGAAGGAACACGCTTTACACAGGCCAAACTATTAGCTGCTCAGGAATATGCAACTTCCACTGGATTGTCTGTTCCCAGAAATGTTTTGATTCCAAGAACTAAGGTGAAATATAATTTTTTCTGCCCTCTTTACCTTGCTTTTCCTTCCATGGATTGGAAGCTACACTGTATTAATCATTCTGGTCTAGGTATTAGTCTCAATTATTCTGTGTTAGCAGCTACTATAGACTTGCAAATCTTAGCAGTACCGCTGATGAAATTATATTACACTTCCACTTCTTGTAATAGGTTGATATCACTCTAGCTGGTATGGGTATGTAAAAAGGTTAATTCAAATTGGTCACTCTAGGTTCATGTGGACATGATTAATTGATTTGAGAAATGTTTTGAGGACTATACAGAAATTGACCAAGAGATGTAGTCAAAGACAAGATATCTAAATTCGATAGATTTTGACCTATAAGAATTAGAATGGTATATATGAGCTCCTTAGTTTTCTAAATTTAATTAGTGTTTCTGTTTGATCTCTGAACATCTTGTATAATTGGTTGCTGTGTCTTTTGGTCTCCTGTAGATTATGGCTAACAAAATGGAAGACAGGATAAGGATTATGGTTTTATTGGCTCAAGGTTAGATTTTTTTGGGTGGCCCTCTAGGTAGGTGCTTTTAACCAGGGATGGAACCAGAAAAAATTGTTACAAGGGGCGGAAATTTAACATATAAAATTTAGTCTAATGAAAAATAAAATATCATATGCCTAAATGATTAAAAACTTCAATTTGACCACCAAGACTGAAATACTACCTCAAATATCAAAGGTAATATGCCTATGTAGCGGAGGCAAATGCTTTCGTTTTTCAACTGTAGATATTAAGGTTCTGTTCTTTCAAGGGGGTGGCTGCCCCTATTTTGCTCTACCTACCGTCCCTGCTTTGAACAGCACCTTCGGGAATACAGTCTTGATTTAGATGGGCATCCGAGAAAATTCAGGAAAGAAACTATTTGGTTTTTGTTGGGTTGAATTATTCTAATTTCCTTTTGAGGAAAACAGATAAGGATGGTGTAGAAAATCACACAGAACTAGAGTGACTTAGGAATTACATCTTGGGTTTGTTTGCTTCACACAAGCAACAGCAATGCAATTTCATTTATATTATAATCTGTCAAAAAGAAAATGTTGAGAGGAAAACTTGTTAGGGTGGTGTAGGAAATCAAACAGAACTAGAAGAGAACTAGAGAAACCTAGGAATTACATCTAGGGTTTCTTTGCTTCACAAAATCAAGAGCGGTGCAATTTCATTTATCTTATAATCTATCAAAAAGGAAATGTTGAGAGGGAAAAAGAACCCAGGAGACATATGATGGAATTTGTATGCCAATTACTGACCGGTGGATACTATTTATATTACACTAAGTAATAAATAGTAGTAGTGATAATACAAGGCTTTACTATACAATTACCCTAATTACCGTAATTAGATAATAATATATATAAAATATAAAATCATACCATAACTATCCTATTTACACTGTTTCTAACAGAAAGCATTACAACTGTTGGCTTGAGAACAGTTTCAGAATTTGGATCCATACAGATTAGGAATGGATATAAGGATATTTGTCACCCATAAATGTGACAATATTAAATTCTGCTTTTAAAAGGCCCACATTGTTACTTACCCCAGAACAAAGTCTTCTACATATGTAAAACTGTTTGTTAGCTCTCATGTATTAACTTATGCTACAAGAATTAGGAAAGTAATTCTATTTTTACTCTGTAATATTTATAGTGTAATATTTACTGTTGTGTTTCTTTCAGGGTTTTGTTTCTGCAGTAAGTCATATGCGCTCATTTGTTCCTGCCATTTATGATATAACAGTAGCTATCCCTAAGAGTTCCCCTGCTCCTACAATGCTAAGACTCTTCAAGGGACAACCTTCAGTGGTAAGGCAATCAAAATCAAGATTTAGAAATAACTCCATCAATTTTTTCTCTGCCCATATTATGTGAGTGTCATTGAATATTATAATAGAAAGTAGGGAGAATAATGATATTTTTTCTCATTAGTTCATCAGAAACATATTACAAAATATAGATTGAGAGGAGAGAGGAAAAAAAAGTGATAAAGTTTCCCCTAACTTATCTCAACTCCTCATATAATATAACTGGAACATAATGATAGATATTAGATAAATACAATCTTATCCTAATCCTAAGGATAAACAGCCAGAAACATAATGATAAAACAAACAGATTGGCAGATCCAGTCATGAGTCTGTAGAACCAGAGTCTAAAATCCAGGAAATTGTTGTTAACAAGGGCAGCATGTAGATAGTTACCTGATTGGGCTAAGGAGCAAGAAGGTGGTTTTACAGATGGATTTGAGGACTGTAGAAGTTTCACCAGTGTGTCTATTTATTCCTTTGTGAATGAAAGGTCTCCAGGAGAAGATTGCTGGCCTCGGACTTCATTTTATGGCTTGAAATGCTTGTCCTTTTCCCTTGCAATTTGGTGGCTTACCTAGTAGTTTCCAGCGAGTCTCACTAGTGTGCCATGGTTTGCAGTGTTCGCACCACAGTTTTTTCATCTTATCTCCATTTGGTTCTGATCCTCTAGATACAAGGGCTGAGTTCTCTATCTGTTAATGAGATGCAGTTTCTTGCTTCTTCACTCTTCAGCATAATGTTGTGTCTTGCCTCCTCTCTTCTGAATTCTCAGAACACTTCTTCCATATTGGGAGGGAGTTTATGGTCTGGAATTCCACCCTTTACCTCATCTAACTCTTTATTTACACCCGCACGAAGCATTAGATCCTTTGATTTTCCTCACTCTTTAGATGTTTTGCACTATCTGCAGGGCATTCCTATTTGTCCTCATAAGAGAGGTCGAGCTCTTGCCTCAGTGTCAGCATTTCGTTGTAGTAAGCGGTTAGATCTCAATGTCAGAGTTAGTTTCTTTGACGCAGTCCCACACTTCCTTGGCTATTGGTAGGAATAGGAAAGGCTTTCCTATTGCAGATTCCATAGAATTAATCAACCACTCAATCACCATGGACTTTGCTGATTTCCATACCATTAACTTAGGATCATCTTTTTATGGTTTTTTTACTTAACCAGCAAGATGCCCAAGCTTTCCTTTTTCTTCCACTACCAGCTTAACCGTTTGTGCTCACTAGATAATTATTGCCATTCAATTTATGAACACTGAATTGAATGGAAGTAGATCCTGTTGAGGACTGGACATCATCTCCAGCTGCTGGAGTAGTGGTAGAAATGATGTACCCTGTCTGTCCAGAAGAACTTGAGCCAGGATTGGCTCCTGACACACCCATTTTCTCCATGGCTTAGGTATGCTCCAGAGCTCTGATACCAAATAGAAAGTGGGGGGAAATAATGATAATTTTTTATCATTATTTCAGCAGAAGCATGTTATAAAATATAGACAGAGAAAGAGAAAAAAAAAGATAACTTAATTCATATAACAAAAATGGAACATAATGATAATACAACCTTGTCCTAATCCTAAGGATAAACAGCAGAAACATAATGATTAAACAAACTTATCCTAATCCTAACCAAATAACCCTTATCCTTCAACAATTATAGTTATTTCGACCTATTTTCCTACATATCGGGCACAGTTGTTGTGGTTTTCCTGGTGTTGGATATTTTTTCCAACAAATAGCACATTTGTGATTTGATTGACTTTCCTTTTTTTAAACTCAATAGTCCCTATGCTTTCAGTAAGTTTATTGTGTTACACTATTCTCTGATTAAGTAATTTGTCGACGGTGAAAGTAACTTCTGAAATTAACACTTATTGGATTAGAAATTGGAATTTCAGATAGGTTGAAAGGAATGATTTCCTTGGTCAGTGCGTGCCTTTATTTGTGCTTAATATTTAGTACTAGTTTTTTGGTTGATTTTGACACTTGTATAGTGGTCTTAATACTTACATATTTCTATAACTGCTTTGGGCAAATGGAGGCCATGAAAAGCACATCAAGACAAGGGACTCTAGGGTTAAAAGGGTAGGTTAGTTAGAATATGGGGGGGTTAGTAGGGGATTGGGACCCAATTGGGCCAATTCTATTAATAACAGAGTAGCTAGTATTTGGTAAGAAAAGTAGATTGGGGATTTAATTAAAGTCAGTTGAGAGTTGTGAGAAGGAAATTGGAAGGAAGAGAATGAGGTCTCTTGAATTCCAGGGAGTTAAGAGAGAGGGAGAGAGTTCCCACTGTATCATTCTGAATTACTGGTTTTCTATCAAACTGGTACTGATCAGATTGGTTTATGCTTTACGATTTGCTTTTTATTCTATCTCGATCCAGTTCTATCAGAAGAATTTGGAATATGTTTCTTGTTTTTTGATTTCTATGTTAAGCCACAGCATTTCTAGGCACTGTTGTTGCTTGAGGAAAATAAGAGTTAAGAGATGTGACTTGGCACTCTCTGGGCATGAGTTTGAAAAACACTAGTTCTTTTAAAGATCTTTAGTTTTCTATTCAGATACTTGAGTGCTGGATGATTTTAAATGTCTCTTTCATGTTTGGCTTTTGGAATATTTGAGGTTTTCTATTTTGTTGATGCTGAAGGGATTGGATGGCTCTATTATGTTAATTTTATGCTTTAATTTGATTGACTTCATGAAGAGGATCTGTAATATTTCCTTCCACAGGTGCATGTTCATATCAAGAGGCATTTAATGAAGGAATTGCCAGAAACAGATGAGGCTGTTGCTCAATGGTGTCGAGATATATTTGTGGCCAAGGTGCATGTTGAAAGAACTTTTTTACTGTTCTATTATTATCTCTATTTTTTTTTCATCACAGGATCCACATATTGGTTAATGTGGTGTGAGTTAATTGTTTCTTTTTTCTATATGTAGATCTATCATTAATGGTAGTAGATTTTGAAAAAATTGTGCACAATGTTCTACTTGCACAGTTGATTTTCTCTATATCTTATTGTGTTTTGTTTAACAATATCACTCATTTTATTTTATTTTTTACCTGTTGGCAAACTAGGATGTTTTGTTAGACAAACATATAGCTGAGGACTCTTTTAGTGATCAAGATTTGCAGGATACTGGTCGACCAATAAAGTCTCTTCTGGTGAGATACTTTCTCAACATGACTAATCCTTTAAATTCTTATTTATCATACCTTCTTTTCTTCCGTATCCCATTTGCCTATGGATGTTTTTCATTTTTTTCGGTCAATCTATGGATGTTTTCCTAACGAACCATGAATTTCATGTTGGGAGCAGGTAGTTATATCTTGGGTTTGTCTGGTTGTTGCGGGGTCTGTAAAGTTCCTACAACGGTCTTCGCTACTCTCTTCCTGGAAGGGTGTTGCATTTTCAGCTTTTGGTTTGGCAGTTGTTACTGCACTTATGCAAATTCTGATTCAATTCTCACAGTCAGAGCGTTCAAACCCTGCCAAGATCGCCCGGGCAAAGTCAAAAAACAAGGGGGGACAACTAGAGGCTAGGAATGACAAACAACAGTAGATTACTCACTTGATTCCCAGACCCCAAAAGTTTTCTATACAAAGATAGGGTCTTCATCTACGATCATATTTTGGCGAACTTAAAGTTGCATTTATGTGTGATGAGTGACTCATGTAATGCTCATTATTTTGCTTTCAAAATCTTATCATGGTATGTTTCTATTCTATATATGTAGTATTGTGAATGCTTATCGATTCATTGTTTTTAAATTAATTAGGATATCTTTTGTATCGACAATCTAGGATGGCCTAGAAAAATTCAACCGCCTCTTTTATTTTACTCTTGGCTATTCATGCACTTGAGGTTTATTACTGGATAACCTACACAGTTACCCACTTGGGTCATCTTAATGATAGGAGGTTTGGGTAGTTTGGCCTAAGTCTTAGGTTCTAATTTTGTTGTTGCCATTATACACACAAAAAAAAACCCTACACAGGTTGTTATTATCCAATAGCTGGGGTTGTCTAGTTCTTCAATTGAGGATGGTAACATGGTACCTTAATTTAAGGCATAAGCAGGAAATGTGGCGTTATCATTATTTTCCTCAGCTCTAGCCTCTAGACCACTGCGGTTTTTGATGTTAATGACACTTTGACACCCTAGTGTGTAACTATCATTGTAATATGTGTTATTTCTGTTGTATAAGTTTGTTAAAATGCACCTTAAGATTAAGGAATGGATAATAATAATAATTTGGAAAATATTTGGTGAACACCCAATATGTTATCTAAAACCTAGAGAGTAAAAAAAGAGAGAAAATATAGGAATGATAGAGTTTATGATGTGATAAGATGGGAGAAATAATAGATGTTGATGAGGTGTTTAAAATTGAGTGATTTATGTATCAATATTACTGATTGAAAAACTTATGCATTGTCTTCAAAATAAAGAAAGTATTCAATGCTATTAAGTTAATCGTAAATAAGTGTTTTTATTTTTTAGAATTTGTTTAGAGGATATATTTTAACACACGCCCACTCACATGGATGTATATAATGAGAAATTACATTAGTCTTGACTGTACGATATATTGTGATTGTTTATGCAAAATGGACAACCGTCTTAATGATGAGTAAATAGTGTGAATACAACTTGGATTGAAATAAAAAATAAATGATGACTAACATAAAACCTAGATTCCCATGCTAAACGATGAGTAACTTAGTTGGTTTGCCTTCGAATGAAACTAATTGAATATTAGATAAGATTGAGGTTCATTTTGCTTTGTTGAATAACGATCTCGAATTCTGAGTTTTGAGAACATCCAATAGTTGACTGCATTGAACCTGTTAACAACCAGCTTACAATCGGATTCAAAATCAACATTCTGCAGATTAATATTTGAAACCCAAGTAGTAGCAGTGAGTAAAGGATGTAATGTTATTATCATCTTATTGTTAAAATAATATACTGCGTTAATGATTACATAACTCAATTTTTTGAAGGGGCCAAGTGAGTAAAATCAATACTGTGATGACTAAGGGAAATTTACAGAGATTATCTACTAATCATGGGTACTTACTACTTAAGACACTAGAATATATGTGGTACTTGGCAATCGGAAACAAAAGAAGTTTCCTTATGATTCCACTATTAAACAAGAAAATTGTATTTGCCCAGTGTCTTCCTCTCTTGCTTCTTTCGTATTGTTTTGCGCCGTAAAGAGATGATTCAGAAAGTTTGTTGAAAGACCCATATAAAGATTGGACCATAGGCCCACTTCCCAGCAACTTAGTCCTTATCCAACTCATTCCTATCAATCTCCAAATCAGCATAGGAAAGTGAATACATTTAAATTCAGCTTTATGTGCATCTTGTAGCTGCCAATATATTTAAAGGACACAACAACACAAAGTGACAATATCTCAATTATGATCTCAGAATGCTTAATACTTTGTGGTCTCCATCAAAAGCTCAAAGCAACTGATGAAAGTGACATCTTTTTTGGACTTTCCTGAGGCTCATTGATGACTGAATATTGCTGTTATCTCCCCCTGCCCCCAGAAACTTTTTTTTATTATTTATTTTTTTATCGAAGTTTTGTAAGTACTAATAAAGTATATATATTCAGCTTCAAAACAGAATATGCGAATTATGAATGGAAATTTGAATTTTGCATATATTTCAATTCATTTTATAAAGACTTATTATTGTATTTGTAGGGTGGAATGGAAATCATTATTAATAGAGACTAATCTGGATTGTATTGTCAACTTGACCAAACATCAATTCAGTGTTAATCCGTTCATCCATGAATGGACAAAAAAGTAATAATGTTGTGTGCTGAAAAACTCAGAGATTGATGTTCAATCTTCAAACAGGCCCTGTGTATAAGTTGTGTGATGCATGCCTGATAGATTTATCTTTCACCATCATGCACAGTGAACTCAATTAAACATGGAGAGAGAGAGAAAATGATGTCACAACTTTGTACGAACAGTGACTCTCAATCATGCATCATGCTTGCAATATTTAACTGCCGTCTCTCTTCCAAGATTAAGTGCCACCAACTGTCCTAATTTTAGACTCTCCAGACTGTACATTAGGGTCGAGTCCATTCTTCACTTTATTTATTCTTTCATTTCATATATTGTGTAGTTTATGTCAGAATAATCATTAATAGCAGTTAGAGTCAGATGAATATATTATAGAAAATTATTGGACATCAAGGGAAGTGATCAAGTGACTATCATTGCAAGAAAAAGACTTTGTTTTAAAATTAAAATAGAGCATTTTATCAAAATGAAATCATTAAGGAGCTATAACATCTTATTACTGATGCTTTAGTACTGTTTATTACCACATATTCCGTACTTTTGGTTAGTAAAAATTCCAACATCCATATTATTTAACCAACTATAAGAACTTTCTATTTGTATATAATTTTTAGTCTTAAGCAATTATCATTAAATTTGAATGGCACATATCAATTCTAATTGATCTCTATTTTTTACCAAGTATCTCTTCACATGCATTACATTGAAACTAACACTTAATTGAGCCCAAAGTACTGGTGGTTAATTAGTAAAGTCCTCCCAAGAGTAATAACTCAAGAATTTGAATCCTTGACACTGTAAATGAAGTTTGTCTGATAATACAGTTTACTTTGTATTGCAGTCAAACCACATTGGATAAACTAATCTCTAACGTGGAGGTGCCCATATTAGTTATATTAGTGTTAAAGTATTTAATTTTAGGGAAGTTTCTTAATTTTTTTTGCAAATTTTTGCACAAACAGAGTGTTATAACCGATTCAAAGCTCAAATGCATTAAAATCATAATAAAGTCTGTAGTGAAGTCAATGTTAAAGTTATCTTAATATTATCTTAAGTTTTTGATTAACTATGTAGGCACCGTGTATATATATATGGTTTAAAAAAATTATGCAGGCCTTACAAAATAATATTAATACTATAAGTTCCTATCAGTTCAGTGGAACTTACAAGAATAGGGAGAAATTGAGAAACTAATAATATGATACAAAATATTTTTTAATATTTTTTAATATTTATTAATAATTACAAAAAATATAATATTATTTTAATATAGTTTATTTTATATTTTAAAATAAGCATTAAATAGTATTTTTTTTTCTTTCAATTACCAAGCTTTTAAAATATGAATAGTACTCCACTACTTATTTATTCTTCATGGTGATTATAGGGATTGACAATTGCAGGCTAGGGCATAGATATTGGAAGTTTTCAGAAGACATGGGCATGGAAACAGAGAATGATGTTTAGTTAATTACTGATACTCATTTTACAATGCAAACTCACTCGAGCTGTCTTGGAAATATAAAGGATGAAATATGCATGGGATCTCGATGAGGTCAACACATACTCTTTTTGTGCTAAAATTGTTTAAATTGTGTCCCCTTTTACCCGCACAAAATTTACCTCTATCTTTTTGTTAAATGCAACAAAACCACGCTAGAGTCCATAAATCATTAAATCTCTTCAAACATATTCAAAACAATAGTAAGAAAATTTGCAATGTTTTTTTTTTTTTTTTGCTGGAATGACAAACCTATGCATATAGTGTTTCCCCCAGTCTATGCATGTTCTCAAAGAACGAATTTGTGTTCACATGATGTATTTGCTCAAAAAACTGCTAGTAGATGTTTTCACATTTGGAAAAGATTTTCAAGGGGCCAACTTTGAGTATCGTCAAGCTATATATCTTCTCATGACTCAGTTAGACCGAGATGGAAAAAAATGAGTTTAATTTATAGGTTTGTTCAATAATATCTGCTTAGTCCCCCTCCCTCTTAATTTTTTTGTGTGATGAGAAGTTAATAATGGACAAGGTGAAGATAGCATATTCGAGTAATATTAATATAACTAGAACCATAGGCACCGTAAATGCTACAGAGCTTTCTCTGAAGATTGTACAATTATACTCCGGTTTGTATATCAATGAATTATTTTTCTTTAATCAGCAAATTGGTGTATGTATATTAATATAAAGGCACAAAGAGTACCATAAGTTGATTAAGTGCTTTTGTTTGGTAAGAATAAGTATATTACATGCATGTACGTACTAAGATATACTAGCTAGCTAGTAGTATGCTATGGGAGTTATTAATGGTGGACTGTAGCTATTAGTACAGCTGCCACATATTAATTAATGAACAATAATTTTAGCACTCTTTGCCTTAGTCAAACAAGTTTTTTTTAGAAATATAATTTCAGATATATATATATATATATATATATATATATATATACTAGTAGTAATCGTGTTTGATTGAAAATAACTGAATATAGTTTTTTTTTGTTCGAAAATAATCACATTTATTATTATTTGATGTACTACGCTTTGACATGGCTAAATATAAATTCAACCGTAGGTTTGGAGTGTCACAAGTTAAGGTTAATTAAAAACATACACAGGACATCAACTATAATCTTTTATTGTTGGACAAACTTAAAGATATAAACGATAATTTACCCTTTTCTACAATATATATAAGATTAATTGTGTACCACATATAATATAAGTTAATAGTATTAGAGAATGGTAGAAATAAATTGTTTTAAAAAAAAGAGAGAATGAAAGAAATAATTTCGTTTTGAAATTTTTTTTTCTTTAGTTGCACTTTTTATCACTCATCTTTTATGTTTTCATCAATTTTACCATCAAATTATGAAATTTACATATTTTATCATCTAAATTTCAAAATTTTGTAGCTTCATTTTTTTTACACTTTTTATCACTCAGACTTTTAAAATTTTGCACATTTTGCAATTAATTTTTTTAAATTTTACACATTTTGCTCCCATATATTATAAATAAGATTTTTTGTTTTGAAAATTAGGTGGTAAAATGTGAAAAAAAGTTGTTAACAAAATGTGCAAAATTTTGAAAATTGATCGACAAAAATATACAAATTTCATAATTTAGTAGTAAAATTTGTAAAAATGTAAAAAATGTGGGACAAAAAGTATAATTAATTAGTCTTTTTTGGTTGAATCGTTATGTTTATTAATTATTATTAATTGGACATGTAAAATAGAAGAAAACATAATATAATCCCAACTTAAGCATCTTTAATTATTATTAGGGTTGGCCTAGTGGCAGGGAGGATGATTAGGGTACCGTAGATGTACCAAAATTTAGGTTTGATCTTCGTTTTTGTTGGCATTGTATTAAAAAAAACTTGAGCATTTTAAATTGAACACATAGTTATGAAGAATATTTTTGAAAAAAAGATGAAAACCAAAAAAAGAAAGAGAAGATGAATTGTGGTCCTGATATCCAATGTTGCATAAGATTGTGAGGATTGTCCACCCCAAGTGAACAGAAAGATTAATATGAATAAAGCCTAGACTTTTGGAGTAATATTATTGTAACCAACTATTCCCCAGGCCATATCCAGATCGCCAAGTAATTAATTAGAGAGAAAATGTATTTTGAATTATCCTATTGTCGCTCAAAAACAAGAGAGAAAAAAATGTATTAATTGAGAAATATATATAGGAGAGATTAAGTTATTTAAACTGTAACTCTTTATCTTAATTATTTTTTAAAACCTAATGATTATAAAAACTAATTAATCTTAACTATTAGATTTTAAGAAAATAAATAGTTTAAATAAAAAATAATTCTTATAAAATTACTTTTGAAATAATTTGATCTCTTATCATAATATCTTAACTTAAAATATATCAATGATATAACTTTTCTAATGCATTCATACTAAAAAAAATAAGAATATGTACATTTGTAAATCATATTACACCACCCATCTTACATGCATGCCTTCTTACCTTCCAACTACTCCATGTCAATACACAGTAGACCCAGCTCATGACTCAGAAACGTACCAATAATGTCACACAATATGTCCTTAGCTGCAATCAAATAATGATCATTCTCTTTCACAAGCAGATCTGCTTTTACTCTTCCACGCATGTTTACAGCAAACATCTAGCTATGAGATTGTTAAACTGTGATGGCAACATTCAATAACTTAGTTATACACGTACATAAGGTTTAGTCATGTAAGTGTGTGTATATTCCCGCGCTTATGAAATTGATGTCAATTTATTTAAATCAGATGAAAATTTCCCCCTACTAAATTAACAATATGTAATCCCAATGCCTTTACAGTTTACATACTTGTTTATTCTATTACTACTATCTTACGAGCTGGCTCACAAACGAATAATTCTGTAGGAAAAGCCGTCCTAGGGATAATATTGTTAAAAAGTAAACAATATTAAATAAAAACAAAATATTTTAAATTTTTAATGCATTGAATAATTTATTAATTACTCCCCTTAAATTAGTTACTTAATATTAGTCCATTAAAAACTCATAATATTAATTTAATAGTAGTATTATAATTAGGCAAGGGTATGAACTCATAGGTAACTTGGCCGACCAGTGTGCGCACACTAATGGAAATGTTGGGCGCATAACTTGGTTTGTTTCTTGTCCTTACAAATTCACAAGATTGTATCATGTGCTCTGGTTTCTGTCATCTCTTTAGAAACAGATTCTAGTTTGATGCTCTTGTGTTGGTTTGAATGGGATGAGTGAAATTTCTTTAAATTAATCAATAATTCATGACTAAATTATGTTCTTTAAGACAAATATTAATCAGTATTTTTAAGACATTGCTTAAAAAAAATTTAAATTTTTTTTATTAAGATATGTAAAATTAACTGTCCATATTTACTTTTATATTTTTTATGCTTTTCCTAATAAATATTTCTTTTTTTTTAATTTTTTTTAATCAATATGCTAATGACACTAACTAATCATATCATGAAACACTGTGCTATATGTACATAATATTTTCATCATAGAACTAAATTTGCGTGGCAATATTAATTCTACTCTCAAGGACAAAAGGCATTAATGTAGCTGCAATAGCCATGTGGAAAATTTAACATGTTTTATACTACTTCCTTTCTTATTTATAAGACCAAATTAATTAATTTACCTAATTCATTAAAATTAAGAAAAATAATTAATTTAATTTATAGTAATAAATTTTTCCTAAATTTATATATTTTTTAAAAATATTATTATCATTAATGCTTCTCTCTCTTTTAAATGTATGTTAATATAATATTTCTTTTATTTGATTAAGAATATTTTTAATCTAAAAATAATTAATGCATTAAATAATATGGATTAGAGTCCTATATAAAAGAATAAGTAAATTTAAAAAATTGGATCTTATAAATAGAAAGAATATTAATATGGTTGACTGATAACCATGTAGTGTGGATGAAATCATAAAAGGTGTTCATCAAATTCTACCAATTAAAATTAAATAATAACCATAAAAAATTGTGCAACTTTGGATGATACATGACACATTGCTTTTTAACTGCAGGAAATGCTGGTCGATAACCATACTTCTTAGTCATGTGATCAGCCTTATAAATAGTTTTCCATACTCTGAGAGATTAATTTTTGGCTCTTAATTGAAAAATATCCTTGAATACCAAAAAAAAAATGAGGCATGTGAAAAGAAAACTCTTGCATTGGCCTATTATTAATTTTCGGTTCCTAATTATAGCTAAGAGTGCTTTTAAATCTCCAACTACTGCATTTAGGAGTGGGCCAATAGGTGAAGTTAACAAGCATAATTGATTAATGTTGCCAGTAACAAATTGCATCAGAGGGAAAAGGAGAGGTTGAGGGCCAGGATATAACATTGTTATTTGTCACAGCTATCTCTCAATAAAGAAAACACAACGATATTGGAGCAGAGGGATGACTAGTCTGTAATTTCTTTTGTTTGTACTTTTTCTGCTGCATGGGGAGGAGAGTGGAGATGTAAAATTGAGCTACAACATGATTTTAACTGCGATTGCGATGATGATTGTAGTTGTATTGCAGTGAACTAAAAAATCTTTACATTGTGAATAATTATGAAAAAATATAACTATAATTATAATTGTAATTGTGAAATGTCAAAACATCTTTGATATTACAATCGCAATTATGATTGCGAACTACGATTTAAAATCATTAGTTAAAACTAGTAGCATTAATTATTATAGCAATTTTGTCATTACTCATTATTAGTATTATTAAGCTAGCTATATCGTGTCCCACGTGAATTTCATCTGTTTAAATCAAACAACCTGTTTGGAGCGGTGTAATTGATTAGGAAACGAGCTGCTTTTCTTATGAAGAGGATGTGTATTTGATTACTGGATAAATCCCTGTTGAAGAATCATATCATTTCAGTTTTGAAATAAATATATTGAGATTCTATAATAATTAATAAGCCATGCTCACCCATATATGTGTCAAGACAAGTTTCTTGATCTCTTCTTGTTGGAGTCACTGACCATTTAAAAAAGTTGTATATTTTTAAAAAATTTAATCATTTATATATGATTTAATAATCTACATTTATGGTTAATTTTTATTATATATATAAATCAACTTAAAGAATATTTTTTTAATAATTATATTTTACTTTAATTATTGAATTTCTTGAAATTTAATACTTGTAATGTGTACTTAATTTTAACGGTTACATTTCAAGAATATCAATAGTTAGAATGAAAAGTAACTTTTTATATATTCTCAATTTCATTAAAAAAAAAAGTGAATCATATACATGAAATGGATGGCATTTTGGAGAAAGAGAAGCAATATCAACATAGGAAAACAACTTAATTTTGGGCTAATCAAGATTATTTCTCATACATTCATAATTTCTATATCCTTATCTTAGATATATCTAATATATGTATATAATATATTCTTATTATATATATATATATATATATATATATATATATATATATATATATAAGTAAAAGTATAAATAGTTAAAATTTAGGGGAAAATAAAGTTAAAAAAGAAAAAAAATACTTGATAATGAGTAACTAAAATTTGACGGAATAAGAAAAGCTTAATGTATAAAAAAATTAAAATTAATTAAAAATGAGATTTGAGGGGAAAAAGGAAATTTTAATAATAAATTGATTTTTTAAAAAAATAAGTTATGAAAAATAATTAATTCTTAAAGTTAGAGTGACACAGTTTGATAGATTTAATTCTCGTTAAAGTTTCGGTTACTGAATGCAAATAGATAAATTTTGTTTTGAAGTTATAATTTACTTTCCCTCCAATTCATCATTGTTGAATTAAACAAATGCTTTGATTGAATTAATGCTTAGAGGTATATAAGTGTGTATATATATACTGTATTTTCATACATGAAGATAGAGATGCAACAAAAAGAAAATATTGGAGATAGAGAATAAATTATAGAATAAAAATTAATTTTTTTTAATTATTTTTTTATCAACAAATGTTAACCGTTAATTTGTTAATGGAAGACTTGATCCTTCTTTGTTTTTCTTTTTTCATAACCACCTAATCAACCTTATATCTTCTTCTCATTTATTTATTAATTACTATTTTTTGCTATAAATTCTTAAATTAAAAGTTTGCACTTAAAAATTTCAACTTTTATAAAGACCCTAAGAGTCTTCAACGTTCAAAGATGGATTGAAGTTTCTATAACCTCTCCTCCCTGACAAGTGATGAAAAGAAAAAAACAAAGTTGGATTAATTAGGATTTTAGTCCCTCAAATTTTTCAAATTTTAATTTTTTGTCCTTTAAGTTTTTTTGGGTAATTTTGAGTCCTTCCTCAATTTTTCTTAGTATTTTTAGTTCCTCTAATTTTTTTTCTATTTTTAGTCCCTTATGTATTTTTATTTCTTAAAATTAATTCATGTTTTATCTATTTTTAGTCCCTTATTTATTTTATATTTGAGAGTAATTTTGAATAATAAAAATAAATGAGGGATTAAAAATAAACAAAATTTAGAAGGACTAAAAGTGATGACAAAAAAATTAATAAAAGACTAAAAGTTATGATAAAGAAATTGAAGGATTAAAAATTGGAAGCTAAAAAATTCCAGAGACAAAACTTAGTTAGAAGCTAAACTTTGTATTAAGTAGACAAATTCAATCATTTAACTTAATATCCAACTTTTTTCCTTACTCAAAGTTAAAGTTTCTTTTAAAAATATATTTTGTCTTTTAATTTTTTTACGACTAATTAAGTACCACTTATATAGATTTAGATTCTTTTATAATTTTAACTTTTATCTACACTGTTGTTGTGTCATGGCTAGTTGCCTTCCATCTACACATGCGCTCTCAACAATAAAAAAAAAAAAAGAGAGAGTTAATCTATACATTCAGATGTATATATAATCCTAAACTTAATTTCAAAATTGACGTGTATAAAAAGTATTATTAAAAAATTATTTTAAAATTTGATGATATTTCAAGAGATTAATTTCTTTACTTATTTGGTTAGAAGATATTCTAAAAAAAAACAAAAGAAAAAGCCAGCTTAGAATAATTTTAACAAAATATAAAAAAACCTAATTTTCAACCTACCAATAAGCACTTCTATCAGCAGTAAAAAAAAAAAAAATATATATATATATATATATATATATATATATATATATATATATATATATATAAGCACTTCTATTTATTTACTTTTGGACAAAATAAGCACTTCATTTATTGAATAAGTGATTCGAAGTGACAATATTCGCCAGTCGCGAGGGAGATCGCTGACTCTTGGCAATGAAACAAATGAAAAATTAATTGAATAACATATAGTATGGGTATTACTAAATTTACGTAGTAGTATGGTAGCCTTTAACCGTAAACTGCCGGTAATGGCGTTCTACAGAATTTACGTATTCTGTATTTTCTATTTTTGTCTGAAAATGCTCATTAAATTCCTACATGCATACTTTTACGTGATTAAATCCTTTTTATATTTATCAAATTCAAAGTTTAATTAAAACGACAGTGTTTTTTTCTTTCATAAACTATTATGAGAAAAAAAATGTATTAATAGTGTATAAAATTTATACAATTATTTAATAAAAAACAATTTAAGTTTATTAATTTTTAAAATAATTATCTTAAAATAAGAATTTATAATTAAATAATATTATAAAACTATTTTGTAGGATTGGGTATACACATTAAACTCAATTATTATTCCTATCATCTATTTTCCTTCTCCCACTTTCCTCATGTCTGATATCGCAATCTCTTTCACATTCTCTCTCTCTCCACCGTCCACTCCCTTCAGCCATCTTGTACTCTCTCTATCTCTCTATAAAAGCAAAGGCAACTAGCCATAAACTGTTCCCACTCTCTCCTCAAACACACACACATCTTTCTTTCTTTTTCCACCCATGGCTGACCCCTACTCCAATTTCTTCTCTTCTTCCTCACCCTTCTTCCGTTTCAACCACAACCAATATTTCCCTTCTTCAAACCCTTCTCCACAACACCACCGCAACTTCATCAACCACACCAAAACCAACGACACCACCCCCACCTTTTTCCACTACCACCAAACTACTACTACTTTTTCTTCTTTGCCACCTTCACCTCCTTTGAGAGAAGAACTACCCCTCTTGAGGCTGAGTCCTACAAAGCAAGAGGAGGAGGAAGAGGACCTGTCTAATTGCACTGGAGCAGCCATGGATGTGGAAGAGAGGATCCACCTTAAAGAGGAAGAAGATGATGAAGATGGCACTACTAATGTCACTGTTGCACTCCACATAGGTTTGCCAAGCCCTAGTGCTGCTGAGATGGCTTCTGTCCTCTCTTCTTCCTCTGAGATCACTGACAAAGACCAACATGGAGATGGTGCTGCTGAGGATCATTCTTCTGCTGGCGGCTTCAGACTCAACAAGGGTCAGTACTGGATCCCTACCCCTTCCCAGATTCTCATTGGTCCTACCCAGTTCTCTTGCCCTGTTTGCTGCAAAACTTTCAATAGATACAACAACATGCAGGTATATATATTACACACACCAAAGAGTACCTATCACACAAGGTTTTAAATTGTGACCACAGTCTCAGTTTCATCGCGTTCTTTGATATTATGAGAAATTACTGAGAGATACGACCGATGCAACCTTAGTTGCGGTCACCGACACTCCAAAAATCTTTGATATTGTGGTTGTAGATTGTTTTTTAAAATCTTGACACACCACCATCACCCTTCCTAATTCTTGTATCCCTTTCTTCTTCCACTACTTTTTTTTTTCATAAGCTCGTCTTCCACTACTTCCTTTCTGATTCAAGGTCCCAAAAGAAGAAAATAAAAGAATTTTTGCTTTGTTTTTGCTTCTCCCTTTCTGTCTCTATAACTTTCTTTCCTTGATTTGAACCGCTAACGGTTCCTTGATGCTTCGATGGATAGAGGGAAAGCTTGGCTAGTAATCTATGCTACTTCTTGTCTTCTGCTTTTCCCTTCCTCTCTTTTCTTTTCTTTTATTTTTCTATTTATAATTTATTTTACCCCTTTTTCCCAGGGTTATAAATTATGATATTATTCTCCTCCAATCAGAATTTTATTTGATTTTTTTAAAATGTTTAATTTGGGTTGTTTTTTTTTGCATGGTGAAGCGAGTTGATACATATAATTTGGTTAAATAATGAACAACTGGTTTCCTGATTCAGACTGAGACTGGGATCAGTACCTTACTACCTTTCCTCTTCGTTGATTAAACAACTCAAGCCATGTTCCTTGTGTCTTCAGTGCATTGAAGTCTGTGCTCCTTATATATTTTGGTAGAAACTGAAAATCTTGCAGTGTTTCTTCCAACTCGCTCAGATAATTACACCAATTTCGTTTCTCTTTGTGGTCCTTTCTTTGGTCCTGAAAATCCCCATACATGGGACATAGCTAGCCTACTTCTACTTTTCTCTTTCCCCTTTTCGTTTGTCCTCCTTATTTTTCCATTGCAAACAAAACTATGAAAGAACCACCACTCCTCTAAATTTTATTAATTTTTCTCTTTACGAAGATGGCCTTTTTGTGTTCCTTGAAAAGGTCGTGCTATCTAAGTATATAAATGTCAGCTCCAGCATAAATGCTTCATGATTCATAAATATGTAGTCTTCTTTAATTTGAAAAAAAAATCCTATTCTTTAAATTAAACCTTACCACCTTAATGTTATATCTTATTATTATGCTACAAATTCAGTATGATACAAGTCCTTGAGATTAATTAAGTGAAGCTAGCTAATTTTTTTCAAGCTTGTGTTTAATGCTTTTTTTCCAGCAAATTTTAGTTGTCAAATTTTTAAGATTTAAACTCACGATTTCTCGTCTCTCTATTCTTTCATTCTCGTCTCTTCTTCTTTCATGTCAACCTTTTAACTCGGTGTATAATAGCTTAAATTGTTTGCTCGTAACCTTTAATTTTTATGGGGTGTCCATAATTTTTTTTTTTTTTTTGGGTTGGGGGGTTTCAGATGCATATGTGGGGGCATGGATCACAGTACAGAAAAGGACCTGAATCTCTGAGGGGAACCCAACCAACAGGCATGTTGAGGCTTCCTTGCTATTGTTGTGCCCCAGGGTGCAGAAACAACATTGACCATCCAAGAGCAAAGCCTCTCAAAGACTTTAGAACACTCCAAACGCATTACAAGAGGAAGCATGGGATCAAGCCCTTCATGTGCAGGAAATGCGGCAAGGCCTTTGCTGTGAGGGGAGATTGGAGAACTCATGAGAAGAACTGTGGCAAGCTTTGGTACTGTATTTGTGGGTCCGATTTCAAGCACAAGAGGTCCCTTAAAGACCACATTAAAGCCTTTGGGAGTGGCCATGCAGCTTATGGCATCGATGGATTCGAAGAAGAAGATGAGCCAGCTTCCGAAGTAGAGCAAGATAATGATGATTCCACCCAGTGATTAATGAATGATACTGCATGGGTTTTAATTATAAATTAATGTGAATTATCCTAGTTATTTTGTGGAATGATTGGGGATGAATATATATAAAGTTTAATTTGGCTTCGTAGCTAGCTATTTCAGCACTATATATAAGCACCAGGTTTAAATGGAAAGCCAATATGTTTAATTTTTTTTTTCTTCTGTTGGCAATTTTGGCTAGGACTAGGAGAGACTGGATACTGAACACATAGCTGGTAATGCTAGAAATATATATCCAACTTCTTTTCAATTTGTTCTAGTGTATAAGACATCTTTCTCTTCTCTTGTTAAGATGCTTAGTATTATTCTTATTTGATTTCTATCTTTAGCAAAAGCATAGCTTAAGCTCATTGATTAGAGCCTAATGATAAAGTAGCGCCTCTAAAGCTCTATTTAAATTAATTTATTTTATGTTTTTTTATACAGTGTGGGTTCGTTTTGCCGAGCTATCAACAGCTAGAGTCACTAGATATTAATTTACGTGTGTTTTCTTTATATCTACATATTGTATTATATATTCTGTAGGTATACAAGGTGCATTATTGTACACTGTATTATTTTTTTTTTCAATTTATTATTCATCTATTGTTTTAAATTATGATCTATTCACAATTTCTTAAATCTCTAAAATCATATCACAATTATAATTGCGGCTACATTGGTTACATTTACTGGCAATTTTAGTAATCACTACCCAACCATGACCATAACCGTAATCCATTGGAAAAGTGGTCAAGATGAAGAAAAAGCCTCTCCTTTTTCCCCCTTTCTCAAATACAAAACTATATATAAGCCCCTTCAAATTAAACTTTGGGGGACATGATGCATGTGCATGAACAAAATATACCTGTGGGGCATTTGACAGGTATTATGGCATCGATAACTTGCTTTCTTCTCTCAAGATGGTCTTGGGTACGTATTCCCCAATATAATTAATCCAATATTTGTCTGCGGGAAAGACAAATAAAGTGAAGGTAGCTTATGAGTGGAAAGCAAATAAAAGGGTGAGGGTTTAACCTCTATTTTCCCCAAGGAAACGAAGAGAGAGTATATGTTATGGCTAATTGTATTAGGTGATTAGATAGCCTTTTCACGCTGTGAAACTGAAATATACGTCAGCTTTTTGTTGGGGTGGTGATAATTAATATGATGCCCTTTTTATTTTATTTTTGTTTGCTTTGGTAGTGGAGAAGATATATATATGCGTACGTGTTTATTGATAGATGGAACATATACCATTTGAGATTCACCCTAGCTAGATTGCTTGGAAAATTCAAAAGCAAATGATTAGCTTTTTAAGAGGAAAAATACATATTATTATAAAGAAAGGATATATCAGAAGATATATAGGTAGGATGGGTGATATCATAATGGTCCAGTGAAGTTTGCAAGGAAATGAAGTGGATCTCATTTGCAGCTTTGGTTAGAGAGAGAAAGAGAGATGAAAACTGCAAGAGTGTGGAGCCCAAGTTGTGCTGGTTGGCAACATATACTGATGCCCCCTACAGTGCATACACACACACCTCTCTTCCATCTGATGGATAAATTAACAAACTGTACACTGAAACGACCTTTCAGCAAATTTTGACCTCTTTTTCTCTGCTCTAATTGAGGTGCAGTCTTCCATCCACATGGTACGTACATGTATACCGTGATGTACAATTCATTCACAGCAGCAATGTGAAATGAAATCAAACTTCTCTTCTGCGCTAGCTGCATGGCTGCTTCTTTCACTACCTGATCGATCGAATTATATATACCTTCTCTTCTGTCTTCACAGCAACGAATGGCCTTAATAATTAATTTCGTTCGATACGGATCCTCTCTTTGCTTGAGACACAGTACATTGTTATGTTAGAGAAGAAAAATTATAATTATTGGGTCGTACGGTTAATTAAGATGATATTAATTGTTTTTGTCTTTCTCTTTCTAACAAAATTATTTATTTTTTTAAGAGGACATGTGTATTCTTTATAGGAGACAAGCCAATAATCAAATTGGATAAAATTACATTATTTTTAATAATTTTTTTATCTAACACTTAGTAAAAAAAGTTATTAAATATTTTTTTATAACATTTAAAAAAATATCATCAAATATAAATAAATAAATGTTATTAATATATTTTAATATTTTATTAAATATTGTGTATAGTTATTATAAACAATAATTTTTCACCAAATATTTAACATCATGAGTAAGATGAAACACATTTAGTGGTATAAAATTATTTATTATATAGTCCAAAATGCAGTTTTATGCAAGGTATTCCTCATATTTTTTTGTAAACATGTAAATTTGTTTCGATTCTTAAGTAGGACAAAACTTGTCTTAATCAAAATATATAATTTGTTTTGTAAATAAAGTATGTAGCAATTATTGAGATGAAATGCTGTTTTAATACGATAAGAATGTTAGTATTGTACTAAAGTTTGTCTAATACTATTTTATTTTATTTATTGTAATTATAAATTGATGTACATATTTATGAGATTAGCGCCTATATTAATTAGACTAGATACCTTTTTTGTGAATATACATTTTGAGTATATTGAAGAATTATTTCTCAAAACTAACCGACTGTCCCATGTTAGACGACAAGCATGTGGTGTTACAAACTCTTTTGTGAGGGTAAGAAATGCAGGGAATAGATGAACTCAACAGCAAACTGTAATTAAAGCATTTATTGACCATCAATTTCCCACCCTTTTGTTGTGGAGACCAACCCTACCACTATATCGACCTGTTGAGACTCTCCTAGCTCCATCAGATTATCTCTCTCATTCTCTTTCTCTCTCTAGAGTGTGGTGTGTATCTCTCACCATCATCTTTTTTGCGTGGCATTTGTGCTTTTATGGGAAGTCCCTATCCTAAAACCACCCATACCCCCCAATATGCCCTGCAGTGTGATTACGAAACAAGGTCACAAACGAGCGATCGACAATAATCATGACTTCAATTTATTTTTTTGAAAAGAACGTAGAATAAATAAAATGTTAACACTAAAGAGCTGAAATAGATAATAAGTACGTAACGTATGTATAAATCCATGCATGTACATGCATCATTTAATATTTTAGATCAAAGAACAACTATTGGACCTTATTTGTCAATTTACATGCACTGTACCCATATATCTATAATGTTTTCTTTAGTTACTTTTTATATTTAAAATCATTGTTGCTTCAGACTTTCTTTCGTTTTAAAAAATAAACAAAAACTTCTACTTTTAGAAATTTAAAATTTAGTAAAAAAATAATATGCCAACCATATTTTCAATGATTATGTGTCTCGGATTGCCTCTCCTTTTCACTTATGATCTCTTTTTATTAATAATTCATTTTTCTCTTTACTACAACTAATTAATTAATAAGGATATTTTAGTTAAAGGATGATAATGTTGTACATTAACTAAATATTTTAATTGACGTGCATTAACATAAAAAATTAAATAATTTAAAATGAATTAAGTAATTAGGAAAAAATGATTTTTTATACCTAGTTGAATAAGAGAAAGAGAGAAATAGAGGAAGAGAATACAGAGAAGTAATTAATAAAAGCCATGAGTGATTCTATAAATAAATAAATAAAACACGATAAACTGATACAAAAGATAAAGAGGGGCCGAAAGAATAATTAATAAAAATGAAAGAAGAATGAGAAAAAAGTATGAAAATATTTAAATTGTTCATCAAATCTCTTCTACCAATAAAATATTAGAATTAATAATTGATTTAATGTGAACAGTGTTGGGGAGCTAGTTTTGCAGCTCCATGATATACCGTGCCATGACCATGTAAAGGAGACCAAACAACCCAACACGCAAGGATATGTTATATGGTGTATTCTCCTTTTGCATTCATATTCCAATACAGTAGGGACATCTTTGTCTCCCTTGGCTCGAATAACTAGCTCTTTATTTTATATATAAAAGTTGCTCAAACTATAATGGAGACGAGAATTTTCCCTTTCATAAGAGCATAAAAAAATCCCCACCTTAAGAGCGACTGATGGTTCTTGTATACACGCATAAGTGAGTAATTCAAGCTATAGAAAGGATCATTTGGCGCTAATAAAAATAAAATAGTACTATTTTAAAAAAAATAGTAATGTCTAACTATGAGGTTTTATTAATTAACATTATTCATTCAGCAAAAAAAAAATAGTTATCATTATTCCTTTTGAATTCTGCACTTACACTGAAAGAAAATATTTTCTAAAAGAACGATTATCTCATTATATTAATTATTATTATTAATATTATTTATCAACTCCCAATTAATGAAAAAATTACAAGATAACTATATACCATATTGTATTCTTAAAGGACAATGTTTTCAAATTTTTAGGTGCATGCTTATACATACGGCACCCTAGTTTGTCGAATTAGATAGATTTGCATCCAATGAAAAACAAAGTATTTGCTGCAGACATGTTTTTTTAGCTTCTCACAATCTTTTCAGCCGATAAAGATGATATTAATAATCTCTCACAATATGGCTAGGTGTCAAAGGTGATACCCTTTGCAATAATATTTTTCATATGCAATATATAGTTCAAATACTAAGGTCAAATCTCGAGTAAAATAAAATGCGATGGAACAACATGCTTGAGAGTAAAATGGAAAGGAACAATACCACGCTATTATTTAAATACTCCATTCTACCTTGGAAGGGGAGGGGAAGAAAGATTATTAGATAATTAAAATGAAATAAAATGTATTTCAATGGGGACACTTCAATATGTTTATAAACTACCTAAATAATTGAACTTGGTATAATTCTATTTCATTCCTTCCGCTATGTAATTTTTTTTATCAATCTAATCATCATTTAAGTTCACCAAAAAAAATAATCTAAACATAATTGCAGGATAGGAAACATACAAATCAAAGACCAAAACAAAACTTTACTGTAAATAACTAGCGCGTATCTTTGACTTTTTTTAAAAATACTACGGCTATACTTTTACAAGAGGTTTTTTTGTTTGAATAGTATAAGATGATTGTATATAATAAAACTTTACTTTTGTCGGTCCGTTCCTACTTGAGGAGTTTGAACTTCTCCGCTCCAATCAACACGTTAGAACAAACATATATTTAATGAATGTTTTCATTAATTTCAAGTGTGTATGTAAAGAGAGAGGGGTGGAGTGAGATATAATGTTTGGTTTGCAACTTCTACAGTTCTTCCATTTTGTGGTTGTGAAGTAGTGATCATTATTTTCAAGATGGGAGCTTGATTTTGGGTCAGAAATATTGCGGGTCTTATATATTATTTGACATGTAGTTTCTTTTCTAGAGAGATAGAAGGGATTAAAGGAATTTGCTTTCTTTTTCATATTGATGAATTGATCGATCTTCTTATTTATATACAACATTGTTCTTAATTATGCTTCTTGTTAGTGGTATGTAGAAGAGTTAGAGTATATATTCCTTGTACTATATTTATTAATGATAAAATTTTGCTCATAAGAAATATCAATGACACATATAAAGGCAAGATGGGATAAATAATTTAACTAAGGTAAAATTATATTTTTGGTCTCTTACTTTAGTTCTAATTTCGTATTTGGTCCCCCGGTAATTTAATTCATAAATTTAATCATCCTGTTTTATAAAATTTTGTAATGTTGATCCCGGACACCTCAATTGGACGTTGACCGTTAAGTAATGACGTTGACTGCCACGTGTCAACGTCTGAGAGACACCTTGAAATAGCTTGCGTTTTATTTACCCATGTGTGGTAATTTTTTTTTACTCTAAAAAACCCTAAAAGCACAATTTTAGAAATCCCTAACCCTAAGCTGGTGCAAAATTGAACTTTGACTCATCAATTGTTGGTGTTGTTGTCGCTGCAACTCCTTCTACCGCCTCAGCTCCAAAACCTTCCGATGTAGCTACCAGATTGTCCAAGCTCCCAACGTTGTCCAAGCTCCTAGATTGCAACTGCTCCTGCACCTTCTTCTTGACGTCGATGTCGAAGTCGTCAAGGCACGATTACTGGTAGGCAACAATGGCAGCCAACCAGTTCCTGAGCTCGGCGGTGCGCTGGTGAACGTCTTGTAGGCTGCTCTCTTTGACCAACACGCCTAAGGCCTCTAGGTTGTGGATGGCAGACTACAACAAGTCCTTGCAATCCTCTAGAGCCATCTTCATTCCGGCGCTACTATTGCCGTGTTCCACCGTCAGCCTGTCGCTCATGCTAAACGCTTTGATCATGCTGTCCATCGAGGTTCTCACCACTGTTGCGATGTACTCCATTGGGTTTGTGCTGTTCAAAGATGATAGAACCTCGTGGCACAGTTTCTGGTGGTTTGAGCCTTGGCACAACGCTATCATGGCCCTGTTGCTAGTTTTTAATTCTCCTCCATTGTTGTTGTTGTTCATGCCCTTTGGGCTTTGAACTACAGCAACCACGCAAATTACCACACCCTGGTTTTCAATTCTCCTCCATTGTTGTTGCAGTTTGTGCTTCCAAAAACCAAGCTTTAGGGTTAGGGATTTCTAAAAAATTGGTTTTAGGGTTAGGGTTTTGTAAATAAATTGGCTTAAGGGTTTTTTCAGCGTAATTTTTTTTTACCATAGATGGGTAAAAAAATGCAAGCAGTTTCAAGATGTCTCTCAAACGTTGACATGTGGCAGTCAACGTCGTTGTTTAACGGTCAATGTCCAATTGAGACGTCTGGGACCAATATCGCAGGATTTTATAAAATAGGGGATCAAATTTGTGAATTAAATTACCGATGAATCAAATGTGAAATTGGAGCTAAAGTGGAAGACAAAAATGCAATTTTGCCTTTAACTAAATATTTACTATTAGAAACACTTCCTAGAGCAGATATGACAATAGGGATGGAAAAACTTCGGGTTAACATATTGCAAAATGCGTATTACGTACAACAATGAACTCTTTTTTGTAAAAAAAAAAGGACTAACTAAGTAACTTTACCTTATTGATTCCTTTAAATATGCAACCAATCAGAATGAGATCAAAAGGCAATGCATGAACGTCATAATCCATAAAAACTATATCTTCATGTTTTGTGAATTATATTTGTTTTTAAATGAAATGATTACCATGCCTTCGGGTAGGAACACAATATATGATCTTTTAAATAAATGGACCACTCTAAGACGGCTAATTTGAGGTACTTTTGATCCTCAAAGTAGATGAGACAACTTTGTTAGCGAGGCCCAAATCAATAAAAGGAAAAGGGAAAAAGGCAGAAATAATTTTGACCCATAATCACGATAACTTTGAAAGGAATATATATATACACTTCTATATAATATATAAAAATTAAAAATGAATTTATTTAAATATATATACAAAGCACAAAAGGAAACACCAAAAATCCTTCTTTTGGATTGTACCCTAGAGAACTAAGTTTACTTTCTTATTTCCATTCTTTTTTATTTATTTTCTCAATTGCGTTATCCAAATGACAAATGCTTTGCTGCTTTGACCATTTTCTTTTCTCTTTGATGCTTGGGATTCCCCAAGTTGTGGGTATAGGGCATTTTTTGTTTGGGGAATATGTAGAAAAAACTTCAAGCAGAAGTAAGAGACCATGCTTCGACAAAACACACACACAAGCACTTGTCACCATACGTGCGTCTGAGAGAGATTTTTGAGAGCAGGTTCCTTTTCCTTTTTTCTCAAGGTTTGGAGTGATTAAAGGTTGCATTTGACGTTCATCAGTTCATGCCCATCGAATCAGATAGGTGTAAATTATATATCTTTTATTTTATTTTATTTGGAACATGGGGGTGTGATCAATTAGGTCTAGTTGCTGATGAAGATCCTATTTGAGATAAACAAACAAAAGTTAAAGAAAGCCGCAGCAAGGGCACTCATGAGTTCAACCCACTCGAACAACCTTTGAGAAGTACTTCCAAACTTGAAAAGCATCATATATATATAGGATCATAAACATCCTTATTCTTATGTTTCTCTTTCAGTTTGGCAGTAAAATCTTATATAAATTAAACAGGATCAATTGTCAAAACATTACAAACAAAAAAGAAAAAAAACTAATTAGTTTAGTTATTCTTTAGCTAGCTAGATAGAAATCTAAGTGAGAATGTCATTACATTGTATATGATCTGTCTCTATCTTGATATGACTATACTTAATGGGCAAGTATAGCTTGTTATTCTACTTTCGGAATGACATGCATGTGTATATCACATATATGTCAATGATCTCAGCTGATAATAAGGTTATTAAAGTCCAAACCAGTTGGCATCATTATTCAATGTTGGCATTTTGTCTAAACTTCTACGCAGTTATTTAGAATTTTCCTTCCTCTTTGATTTGGGGAACTACTTTAATTTGTAGTTATTGTTTGTACAGAGACTCAAACGGAAAAAAGAAAATTATTGCAGGAGATGCGTCATTATGTGAAAGCTTCTGTTCAGTATCTTTCTATAGAATAATTCACTATTTTCTTTACTTCAAAGACAACATATCACTCGGTTAATATAACATTCGTGTTAAATTAATAAAATATCTAGCTCCTGAGGGTTTTTTTTGTAATGTTGGGCAAAAACATTTCAATTAGTTTCAAATATTTTTTATTATTTAGTTAACTGTTCGGTAAATAATTTTTTTTAGTTTTTAGTATTTTAAAAAGTTTCATTTCAGGTAGGATTTTTTAAAATATTAATTTTTAATTTTTTATATTTTTATTCTTAATATATTTATTAAATTTCTTGAATATTTTTTTAAATAAATTATGATTTTATTATTTTTTATCATTTTACACTTTTTAATTACTTTAATAGTTAACTTTATTGAATACTTATAATTTTATAAATTAATTTTTTAAATTTTAACTAATTTTTCAGTTTTCACCTAATTTTACCAACATTATAATCATTCCTAATAAAATTCTTCACCAAAGAGAATTATGTCCAACAGAAATTAATACAACTCAAATAAAATGATATACACGATTATCTTTTACAGAATGATTAAAATAATTCAAATAAAGCGATTTTTAATTCTTCACGAAAAAGATACTCACATTTAATATTCAACGGCAATAATTTAAATAAAATTATCTTGTTGTGAAAAGTACTTGTAAATTTTTTTAAAAAAAGAGTAAAATAAAATCTACACATTTTATATGGGATTGTCTAACTTAATCCCAAATTTTTTGAATAGGATTATTTAACTCCAATTTTATTTGAAGTAAGTTAAATAACCATATTATATTCATCAGTACAGAAATTAATTAAAGTGTTATTATGCCACTTGATAAATTGGCGTATGGGGTGGCGACACATAATTAATTGAAAAGAAAGTATGATTATGATTAAGGCTTTGGATAGGATCAAGTTTTGACTGCTTAATTAATTGCATTGATTTGTTGGATGAATGCTCTGGGTTGGTGGGGTAAGTCTCATTCTTTAAAAACTGAAAATGTTACCCGCGGCGGGGCCATGCATGCATATTCATCATATCTTTCTCAGAAATACAACAAGAAAATTTAAAGGGGGAACTTTTCCTTTCAAAAAGAGAACTTTCACCAGCTTCCGAGAAGGATCCTATCCTTAGATGTTTACCTGAAACGAAAAATGAAAAGAAGAGGAACAAATTAAAAAACGAAAGGTAAACATCACCACTGCTGCATGCATAACAAAAAAGTCTCTTTTCTTTTGTGATTTACATAGGTAATATTAGAAGTACTTACTCCCAGCAGCTCACGTCGTGATCATAGGCTAAAGTTGAGGATTACATTCAAAATTGTTGGAAACATGTTGTGTATAAAACTACTAAAAAAGAAGAAGATATCTACAGATTCGATATCTCAGCTATCTGATGGTAATACAAATTTCTTGAAGAAAAAAAAAATACTACATATGTAACCTTATTTTCTAATGCTATAAAAAAATGATTATAGAACCCAAATAACCTCAAATTTAGCAACTTCTTTTATATATTTTTTTATCTATAAGAATCAAAAGCATGTACTAGAGATTTCTTACGCTCAATTAATATTAATTGAGTTAGAATCCCTTCATAATTAACTTCTTTTATGTTTGTCAACACTCCAAACATCGGCCAATAATTAATTAATTATTGGGTTTAATTTTCAATTGAATCTTAGATATTTCAATTTTGATAATAACAAAAGACTGTTCTATTATATATTATAATTTTTCTATTAAAAAACGCCTCCAAAGTTACGTAAGTGATGCATTATTGCATTTTAATCGTAGTTTACTAACAATTTTTTTGCATTTCTTTAGGAATATTTTTTTATAATTAGTTCTAGGACATTTTAAAAAATTCTTAGAAAATTAATTATTTTTATTTTTAATTCATTTCACTATTTATTATTTTTTTTGCATGAAAAGGAAAAATTCGTGTTCGACTATTGGAGCAAGACTTGATTGGATTAATTAAGGAATTAAAATAAGAAAGATTTTAAAATGGCACAACATAATGGAACATCAAGAAAATATTTAACATCAATTTTGTCTTTTGGTCTTCTTTTAACCTTTTTTTTATGTTTTAAGTTCACTTTAGAAACCTACTAATAATAAGGATTTAAAAATAAGAAATTTTTGTTACTTTAGTCATTGATAACTGTGAAATTTGAATTAATTTGATAGTCAATTTTGATTAAAAATGATTACAATTTCTTTATTTTACTGTTGTTTTTAATGAAATAATGAATAAATTAATATTTTTGTAATTTTTTATCAACAGAAATTTAAAGAAGAAGATTTTAAGTATTTTGGAGAAAAATTGATACAAAAACAAGAAGAAAAAACCTTGAAGAAAAGTTGAAGATTGAGATCGCTCGCTTAGCACACAAGACAAGTCTAGTGCCTCTCCTCGCTGAGTAGCCAGCTCACGCTTAGCGCAAAGAAGACCCATGAATAAGCCCAAAGGCGCGCTTAGTGTGAAAGTTCGAGTATCTCAAATAGGGGAAACCCTCTTTCGATGTCCATTATTTCTTTTTCTTCCTTTATCCATCCCTTCCGTTCTTCTATCCACATCAGCTCCTAAAATGTAAAGACTTTCGTGGCAACGAGAGGCTAAATCACATTGTTGGGAACTTGACAGACCAACTTTTATAATGTAACTCTTCCTTATTATCTATTTAATGTAATTCTATTTTTATTGCTCTTTTCTGTGCTTAATTGTTTATTATAGTCTGGTCATCCATGTAGTGTTTAAGGGATAATGCATTGAAAAATGATTATTTTTCAAAGAATTGGAAAAGAGTATCTAAATGAAATCATTGTTAGAAATAGATTGATATTCGTTTAGCTCATTTTGTACATATCTAATCTTAATGCGTTTGCAAATAAATTTGGAAGATAAGAATAGATAAATTAGGCTCTTCATGCAGAAAACCAAAGATAGAGTATCATAATAGATGTGAGTGAAAACTAGGATATCATTAGACAGAGAGAATGATTCACATTGCATCACAAGTAGTTTTGACATATTAGACCCCAACATATTGAAATTCTGAATTTATCTTTAAGCATCATTATTTTTATCTTCTATATTTCTTATCTTTTACTTTAATCTCTTATCTCTTTAAATTTTTATCTTATTTCCTAATCTTCTATTTTAAATTTCTTATCCTTCTTGTCTCTTACCTTCTTTAAATTTTACATTTAAATTTCTTATCTCATTTACTTATCTCTTGCTTGCAAATTGAATTCGACATTTGGACTTTCTGAATATTTTATCTCTTGAGATAAATTGATGTATTTGTCAATGAGTTAATAGTCATCCTTGTGACGACTAGGATTTTCTACATTTTTTTTTTCTTCTCTTTGCTCTCGCATGTGCTCCCATGACTTTCATGCATGAGGTGTTAAAAAAAAAATCTTTCTGGTTCAAGGATAATCAAAGCACAAAATGGTTATGATTTCTCAAGGATTGTGAGGTCTAAAAAACTTTGATCTCTTTTTGTTCTTCACACTAAATTTCATAAATTGAACAATTGGTCACTTGCACAATTAATAGAATAATGTTTGATGTGAAGAACGATAAAAATATAAATACATAAAAAGAAAAGGAGATAGAAAACATTTAAACTTCACAATCCTTGACGAAACATGACTTTAATTTTACCCTTTAACTAAAAGAAAAGTTTAACTCATTAGTCATGGGAGTACATAAACAAAGAAAAAGAAAAGTATAGAAATCCCTAAATCATCACAAGAGTCTAGAATGATCAAAATCTGCTAGAATTTTTAAATCCTCTGTATAAGTAGGATATCTAGAGTAGACCTAAAACATAATAAAAATGGTGTTAAAGATCTTCATCCTTTAAAACTTAACAGGAATCTTCTCTACAAAGCAAAACTACATTATTTTGTTCTAGAACTAAAATATACATAATGTATTTAAAAGGTACTATATATGACGATTCTTTGGAGTAAAAAATTATGTATTTTTGTATTATCAATTATTCTCGAAAATATGATGATAAATTAAGTCTTATTATGAGGTTCCAATTTAATGAATTTTTTTTGCTGATTAAAAAAATCCTTAATTGACCAAAATAATACTCAAGGTGGGTTTACTACGCCATTCTATATGGATGAAAAAACTGGACCATTTGAAACAACGGATGAAACAACTGGACCATTCTATACAAGGCAGGAAAGCTTCTTTTCTTTTTCTTTTCATCTCATAATTAATATCAAACAACGGATGAAATCCCTTTGTTTCATTACTTTTTTTCCCTTTTTCATATTAAACACGGGTTCAAATAGCACATTAAATAATCTTTATTAAAAATTTGATTAATCATTATTAGTCACACTTCTCAATTGCATTTTTTGTAAAACTTAAATTTAAGATTTTATTTAAAGAAATTAAGCTCAGTTTCACTTAAATCAATATGTTAATGCTAAGTTATTTTAAACTAACATGATATATAGTAACTATGAAATGGAGGAGTGGACATGAAACGTGCAAAAATAAAATTTGAATGGGGGTGGGGAAGGAAGGGTTATGGGGGCAAGTAACGTCACAAACTTCCTTCTTGGATCACCGTCAGTTAATAAATAAATCAATAATTTTTATTTGATACGTATGTGTTCCATAAACAACAGTGGCTACTTCAAAATGTACTTTGACAGTTGGGACAAAAACGTTTGGTGTTTGAAGTAATTGCGTAATTAAAGTGAATTGACATACATTCAAACCCTAAACTTTGGTCTCTCACTATGCATATGTAAGGAATAACTAAAACGTATACTTTTCAAAAACGGTGAGGTAGCAAGAATAATTTAAATTAAAAAATGAAATAAAAGCATTGAGCGTTCTCTACCAAGGAATTCTAACGATGTGCACATAAACACCTCAATTTATACAACCTCAATTTTAAATTTAAGTAACTTAATTAATTTTCTCTCCAATGAATATTTTAATTAATAAATTGTTTAATTCACAAATATTTTATTTCACTCTCTTTTATTTAATAAAAAGTTAAATAATTATGAGCAACAATTACTTTCCAATTTTAAATAATTTGAAGTCATATGTAACCCACAAAAATAATATTTTTTTTAAAACAAACTATTAAGCAACTTTCTTTATAGATGTTCTAACACTATTAGAAACTATAAAAATTGTTGTTGTTATGGTACCAATTAGGTCTATGAACTAATTTTTAGAATTAAGTCTAATTCATTTTGAGTATAGGATTAGAGTGTATTCAATATTAATATGGGGCTATTCAGAAATGCTTAATAAGCTAATTAACCGAAGGTTTTGCGTATCATCTCCTGTAAGATTGCAGGTTTTTTTTAGAGGTAATTAGCTTCTTATGGTTTGCAATTTGAAGCTGCCATATATTTTGTGTTGTCGGTTTCCTTTTCTTTCCTATTGTAATTGTAATCTGATTCAGTCTCAAATTTATTTATTTATTTATTTGACAGATCTAATATTAATTATCATCTTGACTATGTGTCTGTCCCCTAGATAGATCTTGAAACCCTATGTCCATAAACACACAAGTTTGCAGAGATCATGTGATCATCTTGCCTCCTCAAAGAATATTGTCGGAAATCAATTATGGTAGTTCAGTCGGTGGGCCTGATGATCTTTATTTCAATGAATGCAATTTTCTTTATCTCCAATTCTCAATGGAACATTTATGGTGTGGAAACTATGGTTTGGAAAGAGATTCATCAAGGCTGGATTTCACCCAATTAATTAGGTGTTTGAAGTAATCACTCAACTAACCTAATTTTATAGCTGAGTAAAATTTTCTCAATGCAGTGACATAATCTAGGGGTGTAGGATCAAACATGTAATGTTTGGTTGTTTAGTTTATTGTTTGTTTGGTTTTCTTCCTAGGTTGCTAGGTGATTATGTGCGTCAGATTACTTATTATAGCTCCCTACTTTACACATTGGAAGTTTGTTTGTATCTTGGGTTTTTAGTTACTTGAACAATGATGTGTTCTGAGGTGGAAAAAAATAGCAAGATAGAAGACACAGATCATGCCAACCAGGCAATGTTAGGCAGCATTATTATTTCAGCTTTGGACAGTCTAATTTGAACAAAATGCTTTACTTAAGTTTGAAATATATTTTCCCAACAGTCCATATGTAAGAGTTGACTAAGCATGCAATTACATATCATACAATCTATAGAAACAATGTAATTTGGGAGAATTGTATGATCTAATTATGGTAAATATCCCGTTGATAGAGGTATGATCTTTAGTAACTTTAATGGCAAGAAGAATTTATCAATATCAAGTGTTGATTGTCAACACGCTTTGTATATGTTATATACTGAAATTTCATTTTAATCAGGTTTGGAGAAAGCTAAATAAATTAATTAATCAATATGTCTGGCTCTATTAAAGTGTGAGGGAAAGCTGCCCCTTTCATATTGAAATGACTAATGTGTGCGAAAAACGTGCAAACACATTAAACATCTTTAAACCGTAGCAATTCCTCTTGTTGATTCACTGGTTATATGTGATTGATGTGTATGTTATGCACTCTTTCTCATAACATTCTAAGTAATGTGCCGTCTTGCCAAATAAAAAGGAGATCACTTTCATTGTATATATATAATTAATAAATCAATATTCAAGAGAAGTTTTTATTCACTTTTTTTTCTATCAAGAATTATTCTAATGAAAATACAACACTTAACCACTTGTGTGTTTGAATATCCTTCTATCGATTCTTGAAGTCAAAATTATGGTGAGACAGTAAAAAATCAAAAACAACAAAAGGTTACTATAATGTAACCGTAAAAAAAGAAGTCAATTTTACTTTTATCATATTGCGTATTCAAACACACGTTATTTATATATATATATAGACACACAAGTGTACACATAAATTATACAGTAACAAAATCTTTTCTGATTTGGTCCATGAATTAACTCTTTCAAATGATCTTCCAGACAAATAGAATAAAGGCCACAGTCTCAAGCTGACACATGGAGTCCCCACACACCCAGTTGATTTTGTCTGCATAATGAGAACTTGGATAGGATTTTTAGTCTACACAGAAACATAGCACTAATATTCATGTACGTATGGTTATTGTAGAGATTGAATCAGAGGGCAGAAACACATGCCTACAAGACCCTACAAAAACATAGGATCATAAATAAGGGAACAAAATGAGGGTAAGCAACAACAAAGTGGTGTCAATAGGTGCTTCTCTCCTCTGGTTAAACCAATGGCCATAAGTCATTCATTTCATTAAGCTTCTCTTAGTTGGCAAAAAGGACAATATCCCACAAGTCTTGCATCAGTGAACCAAAGTTAATGTCTTTGCACATTAGTCAGCTATCAATTTCCTAATTATTAATGAGCCATTTTCTATTTTTAGCAATTTCCTTGCTCATTCCCCCACTCGGTTGCCCCTTTTGCAGCAAAAGTATTGCCCCTCAAAATAATAACTCTATCTACACAATCATGAACCATCACTGTATGATTAATAGTTTATTTTTGAGCCACCTAAGACATAAATATTTTATGTTTATGTGTTTATGATAAAAACAATGCAACCTCACTTTTTCATAAACCAATTTTGTTACTCACTTTACATCCCTCTTTATCTTTCTCTTGATTTTCCATCACATGTATTACTTTTACTCAGGCTTTTTTAATCTCTTTCCTTTTCTCCATGGGTATATACCCTTTAAGGATGTCAAACCATGTCCATCTTTATCCAATGACAAATATTGTTATCCTGCTTTTCTGTGTAAGATTTAAGAACGAGATTACGAGATTGAATAATTGGTGTAAAATTATTCTCAAGTATAATTTTGTGTTTTTAGAAATAATTTTCTAGAAAAGTAAGTTTCTTAGCTGCAAAAATGTCCATTCAGAAAACGCTCCCATGTTGTACTTCTTTTTGTGAGCGTTTTTTTCGGTGGGCACTCCCTTGTTGTACTTGCAACATAAGATGCCCCGCTTTAAAGTAAATAACTAGATAAATAATATACGTTATGTTCAAGTTTAGGAAGAAAAATATCATAGTTTTCATAAAATTCTAATAATGAAAAAGAGAGTAAAATAGAAAAGAAAAGATAATCTTTTCTATTAAGCTTGAAGTATTTTATAATTTATAACTAAGGCCAACTAGCCTACTTAGTAAGTGAGTACTCATCAAGTAATACATGTCTCATTCTTAATTAATTAATACTCCTTTCTTTTTTTTAATTATATGATTTTAAAAAAAATTGTTTGATTTTTATAATATTTTTTTCTCATTTTTAGATGTATTAATTATTTTTTATATATTTTTATTTAATTATTCTCTCTTCAAATATTAATGAGAAACAATTAAGTGAATAAAAAATATAAATAATAATTATAAAATAATAGGATAAATAATTAATAAATTTAATATAATTAATTAAATTATTTATTTTTTTAAGAGACAGAATAATTAAAAAGTATAAGAAGTACGGTGGGAGTATGTACAAATCACAGTTAAGAGCTTTATTTTTAACAAAGAAACGCATCTAATAATGATTGGTACGCGAAAGTCATCTGTACGATAAGTGCATT